>NC_045165.1:4011407-4025213 GCF_900700415.2 Clupea harengus
GGAAGGTCTCATTTGGTACGTTGGTAGGTTCAACTGTCCTGATCTTGTCTTTATCCACAAGAGAAGCTATTCCTCCTGTCTCCGCACCCCACCCCCCCCCCGCCCCCCCCCCCCCCCCCCTCAGTGTCCCGTGTTCTGGAACACAACACACTTCAGCTGCCTGGTGAAATGCCATAACATGGAGTCATCACAGAGAAGCAGTGAGCATGCGTCCACTTACCCCTCAAAACCCCAAGCCATCCCTGAATGGAGAGAATCGTGTGGTGAGTCCCCCTGGCGAGCTTTAAAGCTGATGTGTGTGTGTGTGCGTGTGTGCGTGTGTGCGCGCGCGCGTGTGTGTGTGTGTGTGTGTGTGTGTGTGCGTGTGTGCGCGTGCGTGTGCGTGTGCGTGTGCGTGCGTGCGTGCGCGTGCGCGTGCGTGTGTGCGTGTGTGTGTGTGTGTGTTCTTTGATGCCCAACCACGGCAGCTTCTGCCGTCTGAGCGGGACATCCAGCGCCCGTATTTGTACATAGTCTTCAGACCGGTGTCCGTTTCAGATGGCCTTAGGTTTGTGCTTCTGGGCACAGATTCTGTCTACAACATCAGGAGATTTGTGACTTTTCTGACGAAACAACAATGAATGTTAAAATGTCCGTAAAGCCTTCTTGAGCTTATTGATTTAAAAAAAGAGAGAGAGAGAGAGAGAGAGAGAGAGAGAGAGAGAGAGAGAGAGAGAGAGAGAGAGAGAGAGAGAGAGAGAGAGAGAGAGAGAGAGAGAGAGAGAGAGAGAGAACACAATGCTTGAATACCCAATGATCTTATTTATTTATATTTTTGTTCATGTGTATAAATTTGACTGTGCATTATTGTAAATTACACGGGAAAACTAAATTAAGTAGTTAATCATATGCCTTCAGGAGTGCGGCTCAGAACAGGCACTCTTTTGGATGTAGGCTCCTTCCTTTACAGATCAAGTCTCGCTTCCTTGCTTTGGTCTTGGATGGGGTCTTTGGGGATCTTTAATGTTTTGACATCATTTTAAAACCAAAAAAAGTTAATCTGTGCTCTGTACAAAATCAACGATCAATTTGATTTTATTATTTATCTAGGGGCTGAATGACGCAGCCTGGGTGAGGGTGCTCTCTTAATGTTTGTATGAAATTTGATTTAATTTAATTCCACACTGTATATAACATGTAACGATTTCAAATTAAATATTCTTTCTACGTGTGTTAGCCTATTTTTTGATTTGTTGGCTTATGATATTAGTATGTAAAACATATTTTATAACTCTAGTCACCCTGGCAAAACATTTTGAATGGGTAAAGTTTGGGGAGTTGAACTTTTTCAGTGTCCACCAGATGTCAGCATTGTACCATTTAAAAGCACAGGAGATGGCTTACATGAAGATTCTTGAGAAACTTCACATTGATGTATTTGTATAATTATTTAATCCACTTTACATATTTTATAACAATTATAAAAAGAAGACATACATTACTACCTCAGACCGAGAGATTCTAAATGTAAAGGAGAGAGCTTGTTATTTTATTTGAACCATGTTAATGCTATTCTCTTCCTTTGCCATAGAAGGTATTTAAAATTAAATGCCACACTACAACAATACTCCTGTACTGCTAACTCGGCACATTTCAATTTATTTGGACAGTGTATCTTTAAACAGCCTTGGAGAACTACACCTGCAGACATACGCTGAGATGCACCATTGGGCAGTGATCAGTCACAGGATTATTCCTTGAAGCAGCACTGACTTGACCAGCCAACAACACATCAGTCAATCATTTTACCCAAGTAAATTAGCATTCTTGGGTTTCTTGAGTTTATTGTGCAAGGTCACCTAACTCGCAAATCATGCTCTGTGCGCCCGTGATTGGCTCGAAGGGTTCAGAATGCCATGGGTTTGATGTTGCTGTCAAGTCTTGTCCGACGCGGTCTGGTTTGGAAGGTGACGCATCCTCTAGTCACTGCACGTGTGGGCTGCAGCACCACTGCACTGGACCTGGAGGTCAGGTGGAGGTCAGGTGGATGCCCACTGCATGTGTCAAAGCCACATCACCAGAAGATTTGTGCCTAGCTGACATTGAACAGTGGAATAGAATAGTGATGTCTGTTCAGTGGATCAGTGGGATGGAATGGTGATGTCTGTTCAGTGGAACAGTGGGATGGAATGGTGATGTCTGTTCAGTGGAACAGTGGAATGGGATGGTGATGTCTGTTCAGTGGAACAGTGGAATGGGATGTAGGCGTCTGACGTCGGGTTCCCTTCTCAGCTGGTGCACAGGTCCTCTCATCAGCAAGTAGGAACTTTCACAGCTTCAACTTTACTGTTTACTGTCCAGTACGTCGGCTCTGTGTGACGAGACAGAAAAGAACCAGGGGTGTAAGAACATATCTATCTGCAATATTATGCTTTGTGTTACTGTAGCGCTTCCCAAGAACACTGTACCGTTTTAATTTTTTTATGATTTAGGCACATATTAATTCCTTTGCTCAGATTGCATAAAAACTAGTGTTATGGTGTTGATGTTACAGGGACTGTGATAAATACAAATGCAGATCCCACTGTTCTGATTGCGTTAATAAGTCAACTTTTTTTGTCCTCTGGCATATGGTAGGGTGCTTTTTATACTATTACAGTTTTCCTAAAATTTGACTTCTATCAAAAACAAGATTAAGATTCTTGACAAAACACAAAAAAAAAAACAGGAATACATTTTATCTTCCTGAAAGGCAGTGTGTTGACACGTATGTAAGTGCTTACCCTCCGCTGGTGGTCTGAGCATTTGATAGCATCTGTAGAGCAAGACGAGGAGGAGAGCCTCCCCGGCCTGGAAGATGATGTAGAGCAGAGGAAAGAGGTAGAGCGGTCCGATCACTTCGGGGAGGAATGCCACTTTCAAAATGGTGGAGCACAGCTGGATGTTCTGGCAGCCGGTCTCAACCGCAATAGTCCTGCGACACCTTAGAACACATTTACACAGCTGTGGGGCCCCCGTGTACATGATGTCCCGTGCGGGTACCACCCCCCCCCCCCCCCCCAGCAGGAAAACAACCCCAGTGGGTTGACCGTCATGTCCCGTGCACCACCACCCCCACCCCCCCCAGCAGGAAAACAACCCCAGTGGGTTCACCGTCTCTTCTTGGATACAGTTTTTTTTTTTTTTATCTGAATCAATTACTTAATTAATTAGCATTAATCCAACAGATGAACCTCTCAATTTCAAGTTTCAATTGATGCTACATCACAAAGGTCGAATATACCTGTGAGGAGTGGAACGATAGATATACCTGTGAGGTATGGAACGATAAATATACCTGTGAGGTATGGAACGATAAATATACCTGTCGAACGAGTGGAACGATAAATATACCTGTCGAACGAGTGGAACGATATGGTCAGTGGGTGACCATTCATCCGACCCCCTGATATTCACTGGAGTAAAGTGCTGTACTTACTGTCCGTTGAGTTTGCAGAGCGAGGACATGACGAAGCCCAGGAGGAAGCCGGTGAGAGGCATGAGGCAGGCCACGGCCATGAGCTGAGGAGAGAGCACCACCCACACGCTGCCCCCGATGGTGATGCCTGACATGACGCCGATGGCCACGGAGGCGATGAGGAGGATGCTGAGGCCAATCTGTCAAGCAGGAAAACCATGCTTTCAAATCTTAATTAAACACTGCAGTTCCTGACTGCCATCCTGACAGGACAGACGAAGCTCATTGTTTTGAGCTACTTTAACACTCTTGTTTATGTGTGTCAGACGCAAGAATGATGAACCTTTGCATGTGTCCAAAGGTACGTTTTTTTTGTGTGTCACAGGGGATTTGTAAGATACTAATGCACATCTACACTGCAGTTCCTGACTACCATCCTTACATGTGTAAGATAAATTCAGTTCAGTACGAATTTATTAAACAGCTTATTTCTATTAACAAATATATGCAGTTGGAAATAAGTATACTGTAGTGTGGGAGAGGATTCTCGTCTCCCCCTGCCATGTGTTTTGCAGACAGAGAGGCCTAAGATACATTGGCCGGGTACAAGGTCAAGTCAGTGGCCTACATCTGCAGAAGGGAGGACAGAGGCTCACAGAACAGAAACATAATTGCCATTACTAGAACATGCAGTCCCAGAGAGGCGTATACCTGAAGGTCCCCAGGAAGTAACCTCAGTGAAGCTGGACTTAAAAGACTAATTTCTCTATGTATAAGCTAGAATGCATTCTCCAGCCTGGCGTGACGGAACTGTGTGTGATGAAGTCGGGTCAGGCTGTATTTGTGTGACTCCAGTGGCGGTTCTACACGGAGGCCTGGGGTGGCCCGTGCCCCCGTAGACATATCCCTGGCCACCCCTGTTGCCACCCCGTGCCGACCAAATAAAAAATTATGAATTTATTATGATTTTACACCCGAGCGCCAAAAGCAGAACTTATGCGACGCAACGTTCTACACGGGTAAATTAAAGCGGCGCACCCAAACACTGTAGTTTACCAGGTGTGGTGCTCGTCGTCGAATGAGAACTCAGCAACTACTATTCACGGATACCATGTGACGTCACTGTGTCTAAGTGCCGCCATATTTGTGTCCAACACGGACACAGTAGTAGCTGTGCGTCAGTCACAACCCACAGAAAGTTCAAATGCCCGGGATATGTTTTGCTGTTGGATGCGACAACTGTCGCCAAAGAAACCCAGATATACAATTTCGTTATATTCCAGAAGATGTAGGGAATGACTGACCTGTTAAGTGAAATGTAGCACGTTGATACAATCGTGAATAATTACTCAGTAATTATTACTGTGTCTTATTAAAGCTAAACTATCCTGAGCAAGCTAGAATGCTAATAGCTAGCGAGCTGTTTTGCCCTTTACTAAACGCTTTAGCTAACAACTCGTCAGCCCATATTGGCACTCTTAACCACCACTAAAATAACACGGTTGATAATCGCTGTTTTAGTTACTTACATGACCTGTGATCACATACATATTTTTTGTCTCCAGATAACATATTTTGGTGTCGTTCACCCATCCTGCAACTGCGTATTGATAGGCATTTGTACTCTTGAAATCTCCGGTGTATGGGGATGGATTATGTTATGTAGCTACAAGATAAATGTAAATGTCGGGAAAAGAAAGTTGGGGCAGACGCTTTGCAGACTTTAAGGGACAAAATAAAGTTGAAGTTAATAAATTATGGATCGCAGCCAATACAATGCCTTTTACAAATATCGCTGTCCTTCTGTCTCATTTAGATGTGCCATCAGGTACAGCTCGCTAGCTTGCTCAGGAGAGTTTAGATTTGATAAGACACAGTAATTATTCACGATTGTATCAACGCCAAAAACAAATCCTAAAGGAGACATCACATAAAAAAGCACATGCTTAGATTTTAGTATGAATAGCAGTGGGGATTTTAGCCCGACATTTCTGGTGGAGCAATTTTTTATGACATGTTTGTTGTCTGTCATGACTGTTCGCCAACTAACCAACCACTAGAATTAGGAAATACTACATCTAAAAAGTCTAAATTTGAAGAAACTATAAACAGAAAACAATACTATTATAATATTATTATTATGTTATTACTATATATTATTATATATGACTACCTAGCTACTATTGGTTACAAAAATCTTATAATTTGTATGTGCCCCTCTGGTTAAACACTGGCCCCTCCTTGGCCCCCCTGGTAAAAATGGTCTAGAACCGCCACTGTGTGACTATATGCCAGTAAAACTCAACTTGTTCAACTATCTGCTTCGTTTGGCGGTCTCTTTCTCTGAAACCAACACGCAAGATTAAGAATTATCTAACAATTGACAGGCGAAGCTCATTGTTTTAAGCTACTTTAACCCTCTTGTGATGTTTCTGTTGTTTATGCGTTTAGATCAGAATCACTAACTAATCTACAAAGATAAGGCAGACAAAGGCTGTTTGCAAAGACAATAACAAATAAGCTAACAGGTGTTGCGAGTGCAGAGAGAGGGCAGCTAACTTTTATCAGTTCATCTAGGGATCCAGTGTTTGGGCTCACCTTAATAATCATTCTAGACCAGCCAGGGATCCAGTGTTTGGGCTCACCTTAATAATCATTTTAGACCAGCCAGGGATCCAGTGTTTGGGCTCACCTTAATAATCATTTTAGACCAGCCAGGGATCCAGTGGTTGATGGCGATGCCCACCCCACAGGGCACTAGGGTCATGGCGAGGGCGATGAGGATGCCAGTGTAGGGCACGGCGTTCTCCAGGTCAAAGCCCTGGCAGTACAGGTACAGTAGAGTGGGCATCATGGCCAGAGCCAAGACCGTTGAGCATGTGGTCATCACGATGCTGTCAGTGCCAATGGAACACCAAAGCCAAAACACAACATGGAAGCACGGGTGAGCGGAGAACAGCTTCTACAAGAAACAACCTCAAATTTCAACGACAGCCAAATGTTGCACAGTTATGGCTGCTCATGTCAAAGAGCCATTTACAGTTTGAGAGTGGGACTGTTATGATTGTCTTTGGACAGGGGTTATGTTAAACAAATAAGTCAAGCGATTATCTAAGATTTTGATCCTACTCAGACAAAAAATCACAACTGAAAAAACAGCTGCAGATGGTGAGCAGTGTTTCCACATTCGTCGCTGTTTTTCCCCACAACATCCCACTGAGACGGGTCATCTGAAGAGGCTCCACCCCAGTCCTTAAACTCCCACTGCGTCAATAGATGTTACCCAAAGTTCAGTAACTCGTTACGTTTAATCAGTGGATATTATTACCCAAAGTTCAGTAACTCGTTACGTTTAATCAGTGGATATTATTACCCAAAGTTCAGTAACTCGATACGTTTAATCGGTGGATATTATTACCCAAAGTTCAGTAACTCGTTACGTTTAATCAGTGGATGTTACCTGAGGTTCAGTAACTCGTTACGTTTAATCAGTGGATGTTACCCAAAGTTCAGTAACTCGTTACGTATAATCAGTGGATGTTACCTGAGGTCCAGTAACTCGTTACGTTTAATCAGTGGATGCAACCTGAGGTTCAGTAACTCATTACGTTTAATCAGTGGATGCAACCTGAGGTTCAGTAACTCGTTATGTTTAATCAGTGGATGCAACCTGAGGTTCAGTAACTCGTTATGTTTAATCAGTGGATATTATTACCCAAAGTTCAGTAACTCGTTACGTTTAATCAGTGGATATTATTACCCAAAGTTCAGTAACTCGATACGTTTAATCGGTGGATATTATTACCCAAAGTTCAGTAACTCGTTACGTTTAATCAGTGGATGTTACCTGAGGTTCAGTAACTTGTTATGTTTAATCAGTGGATATTATTACCCAAAGTTCAGTAACTCGTTACGTTTAATCAGTGGATGCAACCTGAGGTTCAGTAACTCATTACGTTTAATCAGTGGATATTATTACCCAAAGTTCAGTAACTCGTTACGTTTAATCAGTGGATGTTACCTGAGGTTCAGTAACTCGTTACGTTTAATCAGTGGATGTTACCTGAGGTTCATGTCACCCTGCAAGGCCAGGGCAAAAAGGTTTGAGAGGTTTCCCCCCGGGCAGCATCCGCAGATGAGCACGGTGACGGCCTCGATGGGGGCCAGCTGGAAGATCTTTGCCAGGCTGAAAGCGGTCAGTGGCATGATGCCAAACTGCGCCACCACGGCGATGGCCACTCCTTTGGGGCGCAGGATGTGAGCCCTGATCTTGGCGATCTCCATGGTGCAGCCCAGCGAGACCATGGTGATGAAGAGGATGATGATGGTGATGGCGCTGATGGCCATGTCCATGGCGGGGGAGAAAGGGGACTGGAAGCCACTGCTGATGTTCTTCGGGGAGGTCAGAGTGGCGTTGGGGGTACTGGAGCCCAGGCCAAAGCTGCCTATAGGCGGACCCCAAGTCTGGCTCATGACATCAGCCATATCAACGCTGCTGATCTATTGTGTTTTGCTACACTAAAGGAATCAGGAGTGTAAAAAACATTTGGTTTTCGTCACTTTAGTCACAGCAACCCTTTCCATAATTTATGTATACATTCATGTGTACAACACATAGAAGTGTAAAAATGTCATTATAAATGATGTCCTTTCAAACAATATTTTACATTCAGGCCAGAACTGTAAAATATATAACAAAATAATAAGATAGTCTACAGCAAGTCTAATCAACAATCTTCTACTTCCTACCTACATCATACACACTAACACAACATGCTCAAGCTAAATCACAGAATACAATTCTCCTCAGAAAGAGCTACACTACTCATTGAACACAGATGAAGTTAGCAAACAAACACGTAAGAGCTTGATAACAGTTGTGACACACACATTCCTCCAACCCCCCCCTCTGTCTTTATGGGAGTGAAAGGCACCACAAACACCAAACAACAGCGTTCATGGTTCCTTCCTTAGAGAAAATATCAGTAATTGGGGATCTATAAAGATCTATTGTCCCAATGTTATCTTTCCTCTCGTGAATAAGATGTCTATGCAGCGAATAGGGTTACAGATGCGCTCCTTAGCGCCAGCTACCCTCGGGGAGTTTGACAAGTAACGAACGCGTCTCGGCCCAAAACCAGATTTTTTTTTTTGCCTTGAGAAATTGGATGTTGAGAGTGCGTGTGAAAACATGCAAAAGCGTGTGTCACACGGCGAAAGTTGGCAGTTGAGAGTTGGCAGCTCTGCTGACTGTCAGGCTCTCCAGCCCTGGCCCACGGGGTAGCCACCTTTAAGGTTACGAGAGGATCTCCAGGGGTTTACGTGATCCCTGACACCAGTGTTTTCCACCCAAATCTGTTTCTTTAGAAAACTAGATGAATATCATTTGATGAACCTTTTTTTATGGACTGAATGGGCTTTGGCCAATATATGCTGAATGAAGATGTCTTGCGCACTTATTGAAGCAGAGAACAAGCCGCTCAGTCCTCACTCAGTGCTAATAAGTACAAGAATGACGATCAGGATCTCCACAGCACATAATAATAATAATGACCTTCACTATTCGTCTCTTCTGTTGAGGTAAATGTCATCTTTGATTTTGGCTCTTTATCTGAGCGTGGCCGCTGGAGCTGGGCGGCTGAGTGTGCTGCCTGGGGTGTTTGTCTGGGGATGAATCGGTGTGGTGGGCTCAGGGCTATTCTCCCTGTTTCCTTGTGACTTTCAGCTGCTGCAGAGGCAAAGAAAGGCCACGGCTGTTCATCCCCAGTGAGGCGACCAGGGCTCATCAGATGCCAGAAAACCTCAGAGGTAGTTCGGTATCGTGCTTGCCAGGCTGTTACCACCCAACCTTAACCATGACAACCAAAACAGCTCCACAAAATCTGCACGAAATGTTTTCAAAGACCCTCTTCATACCCATCTTGAATACATAATAGGACGCTCATTGGGGTCCCCCCCCTTTAGGCTCAGGCTAATGGGGGCTTCTCTAATCAAACTGAACTATTCATGCAGAACTAGCCATGCTACCGACCCTATATAGAGGTCCAGTCATCTGCCAGGCTCCCGCTAAGTGCTTGTTGGATAAGATGTCAATCAATACACTTTGTGCATACCTACTGATACAAATATTTTGATAATTCAAACAGCCAAAAATGTAGTTCACTAATTGTATTCTTACAGCTTTATTTCATTTAAAAGAATAGGTTTTGTCTGTGCAACAGATATCTTTGTACATATAGTTTTCAGTGCCTCTGTTTGGACAGAGAGTATAACTAAATGGTATTTAGAAAGCCCTTTTATTGTCACATTTGGAAAAAGACATAACATACAAACATAACAAGAAATACTTTTCTTACCTTCATTTTGTGCAAAGGATTGTGTTACTGCTGCGTTTACTGCTCTCAGGACTTCTCTCTCTCCCTCTTTCACTCCCTGTTTCTCTCTCTGCCTCTCCCCCTTTCACTCTTTCTTTCTCCCCCTTTCACTCTCTCTTCTTCTCTCTCTCTCCCTCTTTCTGTTCTGCTCCATCTGTCTCCTCCTCTCGGTCCTCTCTTCACATTCTTCAGTCTGACCCTGCTCCTGTTGTCTTGCACCCC
This sequence comes from Clupea harengus, assembly GCF_900700415.2. Lineage (NCBI taxonomy): Eukaryota > Metazoa > Chordata > Actinopteri > Clupeiformes > Clupeidae > Clupea > Clupea harengus. The sequence goes on from NC_045165.1 coordinate 4,021,440, forward strand.
CTGTAGCATGTCACATGCCGAGGCGCTCTCAGCGGGAGCTGGGTATCACACGGCATCGGGGGGGTGTGTGTGTGAGTGTGTGTGTGTGTGCTGTTGCATCGGGTGGGGGGGGGGGGGGGGTGTGTGTGTGAGTTCTGTTGCAGAAACATGCATTTCCTATGATGATCCTCTTGGCTTGGCTCTCTGGAGGCGTAATGTTTGCCTGTCTTAAGGCAGGCTTCCTCAGACACTAGAAGGTGCAGCGTGAGACGTCAAGAGAAGCCAGGAGGAACGTCCAGGAGAGCAGGGACCACTTTACCCCTCACGTCTATCAGTGTGAAGTTACAGATCCTAATCACATCAGTAACAAGGCAGACCTTTCACTATCAGGTTTTTCTTAAGCATCTTGGAAACACAACTATGAGCACTTTACACTTGACCTTTTCTTTAGACTTTACTCGCAGAGCGCCTAATTCTTTAACTGGGGTACGTGGGAAAGGGCTTTGGCATCAATAGGACACTGACTGGAAGAGCGTAATTGCTTCAGTGGCATCTTTCCCCCTTGGCACCTGTGCGCTGTGAGCTTCACTGTCAAAGGATATTACGTAACGGGCTGCCAAAGATGAGAGGCCTGTGCCAATTTCCCTGGCTCCTTTTGTTGGATATACAGCAGTCTTTGTGGTAACTGGAACTCAGTCATGCCTCTTTCACCTGTAGGAAACCGTCTGGCTCCAACCCATGTCTTTAGAGAGGCTTTGCAAACAACAATCATGTACAGTCTGGACAGTTTGTGTCTTTCTCCCCACAAATGTACTGCAGAAAAAAAAGAGATCACCTGTTACACGTGGAAGAGTATGCCGTTATGAACTCTTCGTAATTATTATAATTACAACATTAACAGAAGGGAAATACTCACCATGCCGTCAGCTCCTGTTAGGGATGTTATACTGGTCATAGTGGATGTTGATTTACTTATGAAGCAGTACACTGTTAATATAGAGTTCTATTCTGTTTGTACAAGCAGCAATTTAACATAGGCATCACAGCAAAGAGCTTTAAATATGGCTAAGATCTGTGATGAAGATGTCCGTAATTTCGCTTCCCACAGAGGAAACGTTGACTTGCAAAGTAAACGTTCATAGTGCCCAGTACTATTAGTAATGTGTGATCACATCACTATAATGAGCCCTTTGTGTCATAACTGGGACATCTAGCTGGTCAAATGCTGTATACATTTTTTTTTTTTTTTAATATTCTTCATGTGCTTATTATCCCAGGATTTCTTAAGAGAATTCCTGCCTTTGGAATGCTCTTAATTCCCTGGCGTCAACCCAAAGGCAATGTCCGTTTGTTTTGGTTAAATCACTCATCTGGTCAGGTGATGCGGGGCAAGGATTCACGAGGCTATTCTTATAATAATATTAAGTCATCGGTTTTGTAACGTTTATGACATTGTAGTTGTACAGACGCAACTTTAATTCTTCAATGTTTGGATATTGGAACACCTTGTCATATTATTCACTCTAGGATTATTTATTGTATTGCTAAAGTTAGCTCTGGAATTAACAAGTCTAATTTGATAAACAAGAACATGAGAACATTGATTGCATTGCCTATGCTATTAAAACCTGAACTGCCAGCAGCATTTGTCTTGCATCTTAAGCTATTCCCGATTAGCTCATAAAAAAAAAGTCTGCAATGGATGCATTTGCAGTTGCAGTATTGCTGATGTTGTATATCGTTTTCTCAGAAAAAGAAAGAAATGACGGCACGACATGCAGGGAAGGAAGGCCACAGTGGCCGAGGAACATGCGATATTCACCAGGCCAGAAAAGAGGGACAACAATGGCCATGGCCGTCGTGCCGTCCGGTGAAATTCCTACCCTGATTAACACATGTTTTACTATTCCTTACCTTATCGTGTACATTCCTTCATCTGACATGAAGGCTGAAATATTAATATAAACGCGTCGTGATCTCCACTGGGTATTTGGCTAACGTTACACATTCATTGTACGTTCTGGTACGGAATGCTATTGCAGTGCAGTGTGAGATAACAAAATAGGCTACTTTGTCATTGAAACACACGGGAATGGGTCATTTAGCAAGCAGCAGTTTTTTTTTTTTTTTTAATAAATGTGTATTTGTGTGTGAATATGTCACGTGTGACCCTACTTGAAAATTTTGTTGTATAATTTGCTGCTGCCAGCACTCTGTGAAACAGGCGTCCCGAGCGCAGATCCTGGACAAGGCCACCGAGTACATCCAGTACATGAGGCGGAAAAACCACACTCACCAGCAGGACATCGACGACCTGAAGCGGCAGAACGCCCTGCTGGAGCAGCAGGGTGAGTGCTGGAGGGGTATTTACCGCTCGTCCGACCCATGTATCCACCCCTACACACCCACACCGATGCAGGCACATTCACACATTTGGGGTGGGCGGTATTTCAGTATTATAGTTGTCTACGGTATTATGACATGCTACCACATGAATTTTGCAATACCATCAATACCGGAGTATGTTTTTAAAGCATGAAATAAAGCATATGAATTTCAGCTGTCAGAGAATTCCACATCAGTTACCGGCAGTCTGCTTCAAAATCTCTTTCCTACAATTACCAAATAAAATACCTAGGGGTAATCAGCCAGATGAAATCGTTTATTTTTTTTTTATTTTTAAGAACATTTAAGAACAATGTCCGGTTTTGAAATGGAACAGGTGTAATATATATTTTTGGTGGGAAATATTGGCACTGTTTCCGAGTTTGGCATTGCAAGCGATGCTTAGCAAAAACACACGGGTAGGTGACACCCAGTGGCTGAACTATGTCTTCTTAATTGTCTGTAAATTATGTTTCCATAAGTCAATGCGGTGACATGTACCAGGACAACCATCAAGCCGGACAGTGTCAACAGGCTGGTGAAAAGACCCATGGGGGCTAAAGGTTATTTTGATGACTTTTCATTGAAGTTTTAGTTTCCTGTTTCTTGTTAATTGAGTCATATAGAGTAAAGTGTGCTAGTAACTAGAGGGCATTAATCATCATGTTTTATTGTTTTATTGTAACTGTTCATTAAGAGAAACTGTGTTAATGGGAAAAATAGTTTTCCAGACCTTAATCTTTCTTGATCATCTTTAATATTTGAAATGTTTCTTTCTTTTTTTTTTAAATAATACTTTTGAAATGCATAATTGTGCTGCTTTTGCTACTGGAAAGATAAAGTAGTATTAAGTGTATGAACTTAAGGTGATCTAATACCAATGCCATCCATACAGTTGAAAGTACCGTGATCTAATGTTTAGTCCATATCGCCCACCCCTAACACACATGCACTGTATGCAAAGAAAAAGATGTTCAGCGCATGTCTAACTCAAATACACACAGTAGAGAACTGTCATATCAGATTCAGGTTCATTATCTGCTGTCGATGTTGTTGTTTTTCAAAAATGAAAAAGTCTCATTATGGCCAAGCGCAACTCCAAACAAGTCCTTACAACGCAACTTCCAACGCAAGAACTTGAGTGTGTAACAAGAGGCAAAATTAGTGTAGTGACTTTCTGTACTGATGTTCGTCCATACTGATAAATGCACAATCGCACCAAATGTGTCTGTATTTACCCGTCCAGACTGATAAATGCACAATCGCACCAAATGTGTCTGTATTTACCCGTCCAGACTGATAAATGCACAGTTGCACCAAACGAAAAGCACTGGACACAAGAATGGGAATTCTATTTTCACTGCTAGTTGTAGTTGTAGTCTTAGTTTTGGTTAACTAAAATAACCCTGG
>NC_045165.1:4025687-4041922 GCF_900700415.2 Clupea harengus
AGATCTCTCCACATCACATGCACTCCCAACTCTAGATCTCTCCACATCACATGCACTCCCAACTCTAGATCTCTCCACATCACATGCACTCCCAACTCTAGATCTCTCCACATCACATGCACTCCCAACTCCACATCACATGCACTCCCAACTCCACATCACATGCACTCCCAACTCCACATCACATGCACTCCCAACTCTAGATCTCTCCACATCACATGCACTCCCAACTCTAGATCTCTCCACATCACATGCACTCCCAACTCTAGATCTCTCCACATCACATGCACTCCCAACTCTAGATCTCTCCACATCACATGCACTCCCAACTCTAGATCTCTCCACATCACATGCACTCCCAACTCTAGATCTCTCAGCATCACATGCACTCCCAACTCTAGATCTCTCAGCATCACATGCACTCCCAACTCTAGATCTCTCCACATCACATGCACTCCCAACTCCAGATCTCTCCACATCACATGCACTCCCAACTCTAGATCTCTCCACATCACATGCACTCCCAACTCTAGATCTCTCCACATCACATGCACTCCCAACTCTAGATCTCTCCACATCACATGCACTCCCAACTCTAGATCTCTCCACATCACATGCACTCCCCAACTCTAGATCTCTCAGCATCACATGCACTCCCAACTCTAGATCTCTCCACATCACATGCACTCCCAACTCTAGATCTCTCCACATCACATGCACTCCCAACTCTAGATCTCTCCACATCACATGCACTCCCAACTCTAGATCTCTCCACATCACATGCACTCCCAACTCCAGATCTCTCCACATCACATGCACTCCCAACTCTAGATCTCTCCACATCACATGCACTCCCAACTCTAGATCTCTCCACATCACATGCACTCCCAACTCTAGATCTCTCCACATCACATGCACTCCCAACTCTAGATCTCTCAGCATCACATGCACTCCCAACTCTAGATCTCTCCACATCACATGCACTCCCAACTCTAGATCTCTCCACATCACATGCACTCCCAACTCTAGATCTCTCCACATCACATGCACTCCCAACTCTAGATCTCTCCACATCACATGCACTCCCAACTCTAGCCCACCACCATCTACTCTAATCAGAGATCACACTTCTCTATGGCATGCCACAGGTACCCAGGGTAAGGGAAGGGGGAGGGTAAGGGACAGGTTTCGGGGAGATGGCCACAACTAACAATGTGCTACCACACCCAACACCAATGGATATGGGCAGATGGATATCATCGCTATACGATATATATATATTAGATATTCTTAAATATTATAATTATCTATTAGCATATAATTAATAATCACATTCTCTTGGAATACCAGTAGTTTTCATTAAAGGGGAAATATGTAATTATTATGAATCCATCAATAATATGGCTGACAAAAAAACACCCAGATATAAGTCTCTCATCATTACCAGTTTCATGATAATTCAATAATCTCAGGATAAAATACTTAAGTATGATGCCAGCTGGTTTATAACTCGAGGCTCACTCTGGTTGTTGACTAACGGTGGAAACCCATGACACCGTTATGAGCGGCGCGATATTTAAATCCCATGCATTTCAATGGGAGCCAAGCCATTGTGACGTAGACCACCGTTTTGGGCGAAGCGACCGATAAAAGTTGGGAAATGTTGAATCCTATGCAAATGAGGAGCGATTTTTTCTCCGGCAGCGGCCAATCAGAATGCCTTTATAACTCGTCGTCATTTCGCACACAATTTGACCTCACCTGGCTGTCATTTTAGCAAACTTTGAGTGCCCTGAATCTACACATACATACATAATGGAGGAAAAATTAATAATTGCTGTACGGCATGGAAGAAGGCTGTCGGAAATTGTTGGTATTGCTGGTGGGTTTATTTTAATGTTATGTAATTTTATGCTTAAACAAAAAGGCAATTCTGAAGTTAACGTTAGCACTGTTAGCGCTGCTTACTGGTTAGCATTCTTGCTATTTTCTGTTCTCCAAAATGCATCATGTTACACAATTGCTGGCTTTTTTTATAATATCCCCCTTGGTTTCCAGTGTCCCACCGTATCGATAATATTCCAATATTCACATTCATAATACTTATATGAATAAGTATGCATTTCCAATGTTCTAATTTATGCAGAGGATCTCTGTAAAAAGAGGTGGAAGAACCTCAGGGACGTGTACAAGTGGGAGAAAAATCGGGAGAAGGACCGCTGCAGGAGTGGTGCAGGGTCCAGCGCAGGGAAGACGTGGAAATACATGGCGGTCATGGGTTTCCTGGCGCCATTTCTGGAGTTCAGGGAGACGTCAGGAAACATGACCCTTTCAAATCATGTTGAATCCCAGGTGGCTGATCTGCCAGCCTGTTACAGCCAGCCTGACCCCACTGCTGCCACCCAGGAACAGAATGAGCCAGCCAGCCAACTTTATGTTGAGACCACCACCCCATCCACCCCATCCACATCCACACCGCAGGGCAGGCCCGGGAGAAAGGGCGAGGGTTGATCCCTTTGAGGAGCGGATGCTCGCATCACTGGAGAGGTTCCAGCCCCCACCACCTGCTGATGAGGATGAGCTGTATTTTAGGAGCCTCATCCCAGCACTAAAAAGGTTGCCCCTCCATAAGAGGGGGGAAGTGAAATTAAAGTTTTATGCCATGGTGGTTGAGGCTGAGAGGCAGGAGGAACTCCAGAATAATGGCTGGGCTTTGTCTGAGGTCTTTTAATAAAATAGTTTGTGTTTTAAAATACAATGTCTCCCCCTTGGTTTCCTAAAGCAATACTTCTTAAGCTTAAAAATAAAAAACACATTACTTGTACATATTTGCTTTTAAGAATGGGTGGCTCTTAAAAGAGCGGTTGGTTTAATAAGCCACTGACAACACATAACTGTACATGTAACTTGTACATATTTGCTTCTAAATGATCAACATGGGTGGCTCTTAAAAGAGCCGTTTTGCAAAGCCACTGCCTACACCACATTGCGTTGCCAGGACACTTCACCCTCTGCATTAAAGTACGTGCAGAAACTCTCCCTGGAGCGGATGGGTTCTCGGGCAGCATTGTTGCTGCCGGTTCTGGGAGCCTGCAGCAGTGCAGTGGACTCCCCCTCCATGGTAGGACCTGGGCGTGCTCGGGTAGTTGTGGACATCTTTAGAAAGTTGTGAAGGACACAGGTGGCCTTGACACACGTTTCAGCCTTTTTAGGGCAAACACCGATTACACGCCGGTACATCCTCTATTGGCTGGAGAGAATGCCGAATGCACACTCCACCGTCAACCTGGCACGGCTGAGGCGGTAGTTGAACATTCTCCTCTCCCTGGTCAGGTTTCTCCCTGGAAAAGGACGCATCAGGTTCTTCTGCAATGGAAAGGCCTCATCTCCCACAAAGACATGAGGCATCGGTCCAAGGCCCTCAGCTGCAGGGATGGGGCAGTCCTCTGGGAGGTCCAGTGTCCCACTCTTCAGAGCCTGACCAAAGGCAGAGTTGGCCAGGGTCCCACCATCACTGCTCCGCCCATAGCTGCCAACATCAATAACTCTGAACCGGTAATCGTAATCGACCACCGCAAGGAGCACGATGGAGTATGTGCCCTCGTAGTTATGGAAGAGGGAGCCGCTGTTAGAGGGGGCCTGGATAACCACATGCTTGCCATCCACGGAGCCCAAGCAGTTCGGGAAGTTCCACCGCTGTGAGAAGCCCTCAGCGATGTCCCTCCAGTCCTGCTTTGTTGGCACTGGCATGTAGTCACCCACCAGGCTGTCCCAAATGGCACGGCACACCTCCTGCACAATTCTCCCCACGGTGGTTGCACCCACACCGTAACTTAAACCAATGACTCTAAATGAGTCACCAGTGGCCAGAAACCTGCAAGAGACAGTGTAATTAGTCTAAATCTCATGACTCAATTAGAGCTGACAATTAGGTTTAAACATTAAACATGAAATTAAATACTTACAAGATTGAAAAATTGTTGATAAAAAAAAACTTTTACATGAAAAAACGAGGTATAGTAAAAATGCTTACCGCAGGCAGATGGCGAGTCGTTCGGGTGGCCCAATTGGTTCACGAGACGTCTTGTAAATCAATGGACCCACTCTTGTGAGCAGTGAATCAAATTGCTCTATATTGAGCCTAAAACACTGCTGAAATAAAACAGCATCCAGGCGCAGCTCCATCCTTTACAGTTTTTCTCCATTGCTTTGGCTCATTTCACGAAACAGAAATGACATTCTCAAAACAACACGTGCAAACCTCCAAACCACTGTGCACTTGTTCACAACAGATTTGAATTTCTCATTCCTTTAATCAAATTGCAATTGTATTAGCACATTCTTGTAAATGACAAGTACAATTGCCTACAGTTTGCACAAATTTCAAATGATTTAGCACATCTTTGCAAATGGTTAGGTTCAATTGCCTTCAGTTAGCCCAATTACCAATTGAATATATCTTGCTGGTCTAAACTGACTGTTGCTTCTCAGAAGTCATCGTTCTCTGCAAAACATGTTGGCATAATTTCCTTGTGTACATCATCACCTGCACAATAGTTCACTCCACTGTCAAAATCCTTCAGGCACATAATACCATGAAAAACATCAAAGTATATACTGTAATATGGATCTCTTGGATCATCGGCTTAATTTTCAGGTGCAACTAGAACTTTACTAATCAAGGGGGGGATTCACACATTCGATCACCAATCACACAGTAAGTTTAGTTAGCTGACAGGTCCTATCCAGGAGTATAAATGCTTCCATCAAATATCTAGAGCTTGACCAAGTTCAGTACAATTTATGAACATGGAAGCACCTGGCCAGGGAAACAAACAAGGGCAACTGCCTGTTCGAGGAAGAGGAGGAAGAAGAAGAGGAAGATGAGCAAGGGTGGAGGTCCCAGGCCAGCACGGGGGCAACATCACCATGTGTACTGCCATTTCAGAGAATGGTGTAGTCACCCACATTCCCAGTCTTGGCCCATACAACACCCAGAAGCTCCTGGTGTTCTTGGACCGCCTGCACTCTGATCTTATCCCTCTACATGAGGGGGGTTTGGTAGGGCCTCACTTGCCTACATTTGTCATTGTGTGGGACAATGTTAGCTTCCACTTTGGCCCGCTCATCAGGGCGTGGTTCACTGCCCATCCAAGGATGCTGATGGTGCTCTTATCACCTTACTCCCCATTCCTCAATCCTATCGAGGAGTTTTTTTCTGCATGGAGGTGGAGGGTCTATGAGCATCGGGCTCTAAACCAGAGGTCCCTTCTCCAGGCAATGGATGCTGCTTGTGTCGATGTCACAGCAGATCAGTGTAAGGGATGGTTGCAGCATGCACGCCGATTCTTCCCATGTTGCATAGCAAGGGAGAACATCGGATGTGATGATGATGAAAATCTGTGGCCAGAGAGACATGAGCGCGAGGATGAGCAGGAGAGTGAGGATGAAAACTAAACTCCAGCTTTGCTTTACTTTCCTACCAGTGGCGGCTCATGAAAAAATTCTCAGGGGGGGGCAATTTTTTTTTATAATGATTAAGGCGACCCATTCAGTAAGTACATTAAGTTAGCTGATTAACTCATACAGCAATACCTTTTTGTCCACTATTGGCAGCACACAAGAGTAATATGTCCCCTCTTGCTACATAGCTAGAGTAGCAAGTTACAGGTGGAAAGCTATGGAAGAAAGTTGCATCCAGGAGCCTTCATAAGCAAACATGATGTGGCTCCACATTACAGTTTTTCTCGATTGCTTTGGCACATTTTTCCATTCACTGTTTACTTTTGCAAAACAGCACAAACACAGCCCTTAACAGAAGCTGAAATGACCAAAACACTGTATGATGTTTTCAGAATGACACCACTTTCTCAAAACGTATCACACACCCATTAAAACCAAACATTTCCATCAAAACCTACAATTTGTGCTCAATTGAAAATTTATGTTTTCTCATTTATTTAACAATGGATAACAAAATTCAAACTACAGCTATCAATATCAACCTCTGTAACCATCACTTCAACTTTTGTGCAACACCCTCACAGTATTGACTATTTTACCACTGCCAACATACTACAATTTGGGTTTTGCACTGAGCACTCTTACTTAGGGAATATACTGTCAGAAAGTATTTGAAATCTGAAAATTTGTATACAGTAAAATATTGTAGTTCTTTTTTTGTATTGCTAAACACTATACAATATATTCTAAACAAGGACCTGTCAACACCACTGATTTACATTTGCTCTACTGTGTACAAAATGGCAAACATTCTGACACAAAAATATTTATTGCAGTCATTTTTTCACATTACATGTATATTCTGTAAGAAGTCAAAATGACAGGTTTCAATATACAGTAAAAAGGTCAAATCTGTTCTGCAGTGAACATTCTCCCCCTGCCACCAGTGTGGGCCAGTGTGTTGATTCTGTAAAAATAGTGTAATAGGCTATAAATACTGTAAATATAAAGTAATCAGAATTCGTTGTAAATTACTTTAGTGAAACTACATATACATTGTATTGTGGCAACACACTTTACAAAAGTATAGAAATGGTTGTTGCCAAGAGTGCAAATACAGTGAAATACAGTACGGTACATTGACTGTAAAGGCCAGCAAAGTGTCATTGTCATTGCCGAACGTACAAACAATTGATGCAACAGTATGACGGCTCAGGTTTGGCTGAACCCTTTGGCCAGCCTCTCTCATGGAGAGGTCATGATTGACTATGTGATCAATGACTCTTGCCCTAATTTCATTAGAGCATCTTACACGAATGCCACGTCCCTGACAGGGGCCCCTCTACCTCTACCACGACCTCTTCCTTGTCCTCGTCCTGGTCCTTGCTGAGGTTGTTGGTTGTTGGTGGCTCCTCGAAACATGCTTGGTATCAACTTCAATCTATTGACCTCTTTTAGAGGTTGAGAACTACTTGATTAGTTTTGCACAAAGAGTTCACACAGGTGCTGACAATATTTAGAATATAGAGAGCAGTTTCAGTAGGCTGCTACTAAGTGTCTGCAATGTGTTGACATGGTTATTCAATTAGGTTTTGTGTCTTTCTCTGAGAAGTGTGTTAACTGTTTTGAAAAGTGTGTTAACACTCAAAGACATTTGTGTGAAAGCAATGAGAAATAGTTAACCCATTCGCCAGAGAAGACTCTTGCTGTGCAAAGTAGATGTGAGCATTAGATGAAGGTGACCCATGATTCGCTAAATGTGTGAAAACAATCGAGAAAAACTGTAAATTATCCCACTTCATTATCCACGTGTCTCAAATGTTGTATGATGTAACATAGCTTAACAGGACACATGATATGTCCAGTAACATCATAAAGAAGGGGTAACATAAGTCAAAACCAACAATATTTATTGACTGATCTTGAAAGTATTGGCTTACAAAAGCAAAATAAGTCATCACATAAAAAATTATTCAGTGTTAGTGCAAGAAGCGAACTGTGAAACACACTGTAAAACCTATGAAAAGTGACAGTGGTATATGAAATACAGACCGCATTAGCCACACGATTTTCTTTCGTTCCAATTCCTAGATGTAGGATTTCCCTCCCTTTGTAGAAGCCTGTTGAATGGATACATTTGGTCTAGGAAGTCCTAATTGTTTTGTTGTCAATTTATCTTCATTAGTACGCCGACTAGCCCTCCCGGAAGCCATAGAGAATGCATTGAGAGCTCTGTTTTGTGAAAAAAAATGGATTTAACATGGGAGTCAATGGGAGAGGTCTGGGGCGATTTTCATTTCGCCCCAAATCGCCCCAGAAGGGGTGGGGCCATTTGAAGCACGACTTTAGGCTGACTGAACGACTGTTACCTGATTCGACAATGACATACAGAGGCAGATCAGACGGTCTAGTGGTAGAATCCGACAGAAAAAAAATTATTAAATTTAAATGGACATGTCATTTACGCGACTTACAAGGATATTGCGTTTATACATAAGGAGTTTTTTTTTTTTTTTTTCTCCCCTTTTCCCCTAGGCAGTGCGTCGCCCAATCGCCCTTATGGACGAGCCGCCCCTGTTTCCTACTGTATGTGTTGTTACAGTTGTGTAGGCTATACATACTTTTAGTTTTTATGTGCTTATTGTTTGACAGTATATTGTGCTGTAGGCTACACATTTTCTGTTTCTGTTAGGCAATTACTGTAACAATTTCCATGGCAGTATGAGTGCAATACAGTATGTGATGTTAAACCTTGTTGGCTCCTCTTGAATTAATCTTTTTTCTGTTTGATACACATAGTATTATGGAAAGAAAACATCTACTACAGTAACCATTCAGTGTCAAAGGACTAAGCTAAGATTGAAATGTGCACATGAGGGATATTTCTATGGTCCACTCCCATACTGCCAAAACATCTAAACATTTTGACCTACAGTGTTTAAACAATGCCAAAGGGACTTTTCATTTTGGGGGCACTGACTATTTGTATGAGAAAAGGAATTAGTTTTGACTGATGAGTTGTCTGTTTTTTGAGAGATATGACCTTTTGCAGGTGTGCCATAGTGTTTTGCTAAACCATCTAGGCTATTTTGGCAAATGTATTTAAAGCTTTGAGAATGTCCTTTTTTTCGAGAGAGTTGAGCCACAGCAATCGAGAAGGAACTTTTTGTTTTGGGGGCACTGACTTTTTATATGAGAAAATGATTTGGTTTTGAAGCTTGAGTTAACTGTTTTGGGTGAGATATGACCTTTTGAAGGTGATCTATGTAGTTGTGCTGAACCATATAGGCTATTTTGCCAAATGCACTTAGAGTTTTGATTATGTCATTTCTGTTTCAAGAATTGAGCCAAAGCAATGGAGAAAAACTGTAATGCTGGATAACTGAAAATGCTTTCCTAAGGACTTCCAGCTAATTCTAGGAAGCAGAAGGTGTGGGCAGGTCCCGGAAGCGTCTATCCTCAAAACACAAGGTGCGTTCAGAAGCAACTGGGAAGTTCCAGCCAGTGTGGTAAAATTCACTTGTCGAACTCGGAACACACCACCTGGAAAATGCACTCTAAGAACAGATGTGTTAAAAAATGTAACACATCTGTATGTTTAGATAAGGAAAAACACTCTAACACATTACTTTTGTTTAACTATGTAACACAGCATTTGTGGAAATTTTGAAACAAACTTTGTGTTACTCTTACACATAATCAACATGTGTGTGTAGACTTTTATTAATATACAATTCAAAATAAATGACTACCAAACAGCCATGACTTAACATTAATCTTATTATTACTTTAAAAAGGTACACTACAATTTTGTTTTGTTTGTCCAAGTTCATACAAGTAATAAATCTAATTTCCTTCCACAGACTCCTGACTTTGTACCCCAATTGGAAAAGTTTTGGGTACCGTTATATTTCTCCTCAGGGGGGTCACCTAATTTCCAGGGAAACATGTTCTGTTTTTAGCAGCCAAAGTCTTTGAAATATTGATTAAAATACTACATGAGCTTGTGGTTCCAAGGCACCATGTTTCCCCTCGAACCGCATGTACCATAGGGGGCCACAAGGGGGCAACATTGCATCATCAAGTGCCAAAAGTGAGTCATAAAATGGTGTTTGGGGATAAAACTTCTGTCTGGATAAAGACTTTTAAATAAATGATTATGGTCCATGATGGTCATAAGAAAGAATGCCGTTTTCCTTCAAACCATAACAAGCTTGTTTCTTTCATATAAAGTCATGAACCTATATATGTTTTTGTATCTTTCAGACCATGACCAAAAGTGAGTCATAAAATGGTATTTGGGGAAAAGACTTCTGTCTGGATAAAGACTTTTAAATAAATTATGATGGTCAATGATGAGCTGTTTAAAAACATGACAATCCTTTGGTTACAACAGCAGTAAATCCAATGTCACAAATATCTGGAAGCCGTAGAAACAATCACCAGTATTGGCTTTGGTCACTCAGAATCTCCAATAAGAAGAACAGGTTAACAAAGAGGGTGGTGCTGTATTTGATTGGCTGTTTGTTGTACAAGATTCTCACTTGTTCTCATTTGATTGGCTGTTTGTTGTACAATATTCTCACCTGTTCTCATTTGATTGGCTGCAGTGGCGATTTTAGCCCGAAATTTCTGGTGGGGCAATTTTGTATGACGTCATGTCATCATCACAAAAATAGAGCTGCTGATTATCATAATTATGAGCAATATATCAATATATTATTATATAAGCAATTTGCCTATATGCCCAGTTAGGCATAGGCTGTGGGCTGCATTTTGAGTGCTGGCAGGGAGCAGAAGGCATCTGCCTGGAGTGGGCCAGGTAGAGATAGAAAAAAGGAGAAGGGGGGGGGGGCAGAAGGGAACCTAACCCTAGTGGGCATACAGTGTGACCACACACACTCAAACACACACACACACACACACACACACACACACACACACACACACACACACACACACACACTCAAACACACACATACGGCTTGTAAGGTTACTATTACAAGGGTAAGTAGAGTAATGGAAAAGCTTAGTGGGTATACTGTTATTAGGCCCTAAACAATTGAGAATGATATTATCCAGCCATCTACTCAGAGGTGATGACATCTCATTAACATCCAACACTTGGATCTCTAGTCTCTATGTAATTATCTCTATTTAGTTATCAGCCGAGACGACTCACATAAAACAGATCTCAAAGACACCATTTTTTTCATCTACACAATGTTGTCAAAAGTCAGACAGGCCCTATCCCTCCAAGATGCAGAAAAATGAATCCAAGCTTTTATTACGTCGCAACTAGACTACTGCAATCATCTTTCGTAGCAAAAACTCAATAAAGAGCCTCAAAGTTATAATAGAACCCTGCTGCTCGCACAGGTCATTGCTTTTATTGATTTTATGTAAAGCACTTTGAACTGCAACTCTTTTAAATCTTATACCATTGGAAAGCCTGTTTATTTCCCTTTTAAATGGTGCCACATCTGTAAGGAACATGCATTTGTGGGATGAGCAGCACAGCTGTTTATGTGAGTAGCGCCCAGTTTCCTTTTGTGTTCTTCACACATGCATCTTTCATTGCAGTTCTCCCGTGTGTCCCCTGGTTTGTGTCCCCTGGTTTGTGTCCCCTGGTTTGTGTCCCGTGTGTCCCCTAGTTTGTGTCCCCTGGTTTGTGTCCCCTGGTGTGTGTCCCCTGGTGTGTGTCCCCTGGTGTGTGTCCCCTGGTTTGTGTCCCGTGTGTCCCCTAGTTTGTGTCCCCTGGTGTGTGTCCCCTGGTGTGTGTCCCCTGGTTTGTGTCCCGTGTGTCCCCTAGTTTGTGTCCCCTGGTGTGTGTCCCCTGGTTTGTGTCCCGTGTGTCCCCTAGTTTGTGTCCCCTGGTGTGTGTCCCCTGGTGTGTGTCCCCTGGTTTGTGTCCCGTGTGTCCCCTAGTTTGTGTCCCCTGGTGTGTGTCCCCTGGTGTGTGTCCCCTGGTTTGTGTCCCGTGTGTCCCCTAGTTTGTGTCCCCTGGTGTGTGTCCCCTGGTTTGTGTCCCGTGTGTCCCCTAGTTTGTGTCCCCTGGTTTGTGTCCCCTGGTGTGTGTCCCCTGGTGTGTGTCCCCTGGTGTGTGTCCCCTAGTTTGTGTCCCCTGGTGTGTGTCCCCTGGTGTGTGTCCCCTGGTTTGTGTCCCGTGTGTCCCCTAGTTTGTGTCCCCTGGTGTGTGTCCCCTGGTGTGTGTCCCCTGGTGTGTGTCCCCTGGTTTGTGTCCCGTGTGTCCCCTGGTGTGTGTCCCCTAGTTTGCCACGGTTTTACATTTGCTACACACACCCTTGTCCTCCAGTCCACACATGATGTGTTTCCTTGCCCCTGTGGTCACTGTGCTGTTTCCTTGCCCCTGTGGTCACTGTGCTTGCTGTAAGGGGCTTCAGGCCCTGGGCTCTGTAAAGCACCTTGAGACAATTTTATTGTTTTGGTGCTACATAAATCAAATGTAATTGAATTCCAGATGTTTCCTAACTTTCAGACAAAGGGAAAAATATTCATATATTTCACTTAAACCGTTCCTACAGTTCCTCCGCTTTAATTTAATTATTTTCCCCTTTTCAGGATTGCGTTGACCATGATCGTACTCTGCAATAAATGAATAATTGCTACCGGTCTCAAGCTTTGCAAGTCACCAAATTACTTCCATAATCAACAGTCCTTTTCACACTTATAGTGGTCCATTTGTCCAAACCATGTGTCCAAACAGTTCCAGTTTAGTTTCATCAGTCCATAGAACCGCCTCCCAAAACTCTGCAATACTGTCCAAATTCATCCTGGCATATTCCTCTTGACCTTTGATGTTCCCCGTGATCAAGAGTGGAGTGTGTCTTGGAGTCCTTGTTTATTCAGTGCTCGCCTTATAGTTGCCACTGAAGCACCTCATCAGGGCATCCTGTGGGTGTTTTGCAGTTACATGGGTGGGGGGGACTTAGTTGTCCTAAATTAAGTTGCTAAGTTTGGGATTTTGGGCCAGGCAGGTTTAAGCTGTGTGTGTGTGTGTGTGTGTGTGTGTGAATTTCTTCCATGGCCAGGCAGGTATAGCTGTGCCATAAGTGTTAAACTTCCTTCATGGGTGGGGATTATGTTTGCATCACAGCTGAAGTAAATTAAGGATAATTTTAGGCTTAATTATGTTTTATATCCACTTTAGGCCATGAAAACAGAAGGTTTTAAAAACAGGGATATTATATAAGGGCTGAATAATTGTGTCAAGTGTAAGATAAATTCAGTTCAGTTCAATTTTATTTGTATAGCGCCATAACAATACAATTGTCTCGAGGCCTTTACAGAGACCAGAGCCTGTTTAAAGAAGAGCAGTCAGTCAGAGACAGTCAGCAGGTCAAGCAGGGACCGAATGCACTGTGCTAAAGGCAGTTGAAACTAAGTTTCAAGAGAAACATTGTTGACAGCCAGAAGTTCTGATAACGAACAGGGCCAGCATTTACAAGAAATCATGTGTTATTACTGAACCTGGATTGGACCAGATGATCATGCCACCAGCTCGTGGTCAGCTCATGGGTACCTTGTGGGTACCTCGTGGACCCAGAGTGATAACATGGATACATCACTGGGCTGGGCCTTAAAAGACTGAACAATTTCTGAAGCTGGCAGAACGCGCCTTCTCCAGCTCTAGATGTTGTGCTGATCTAACATTGACTGCACTACATTGAAAGCTGTATTGCTACTACTATTTGCCAGTAAAATCTTGTCTTGTTACAGCGATCGTCTCGTCCGGTGGCTCCTTCCTAAACCAACACGCTAAAGAAAATACTTAACATTGCTCATCAATAAATATGCCATCTTTACATTCAGTTTCAAAAGAAAACATTTCTGTAAATGGTATTGTATTTCTTATTGTTTGCAAGCAGATCAGATATAAATATGAGTGTTATTTCCTGATCTGTGGTTTTCCTTTACGGTGTTAAAAAATTGTCTTTCAACAGTTAAATAATTTCCTAGATGCTAACTGTGCCTTTGACACTTTCCAATCTGGTTTTCGTTCCAATCATAGCACAGAAAAGGCATTAGTCAAGGTTGTAAATTACCTCAGTATTAATGCTGACTCCAAAAAACACTCTGTCCTGGCCCTTCTGGATCTGAGCGCAGCCTTTGACACTGTCGATCATGATATCCTTATTGAAAGACTTGAAAACTGTGTTGGCCTCGCTGGTCCAGTCCTAATCTGGTCTAGGACCTGTCTAACTGGCCAGTAATACTTTGTCGCCCTCGGAGACCTCGGTTCAAAAAACCTTTGTATGACCTGTAACAGTCTGTAACACCCAACAACTACAGCTCTATTGATTGCTTTGCATTGAATTGCATTTCTGATATAAATGTCACAAAACTTTCTCCAGCTCAACCAAGATAAAACAGAGGTTTTAGTCATTGGTAAAAAAGCCGAAAGAAACAAAATATCTGCATATTTAAAAACACTAGCACTTAACACCAAGCACCAGGCCAGAAACCTAGGTGTCATATTTGACTCAGATCTCAATTTTGAAACCCATATCAAAAATGTAATTAAAACAAAAATTTGTATTACTTAAGAAACATTGCTAAGGTGCAACCGTTTCGCTCTCAGATTGACACTTTTTTGAGGGGTGGGGTGAGCTGGCAATAAACACTCAAAACAGGTTGCTCTGAACAGGGCTGTTTAAGACAGAGAGAGAAAGGGGGCTATTTTGCTTGATCCTTGAGGTATTTTGACCAAAGTATGTTACAGACATTTCATTAAGACCCTAAGGAACCATGTCAGCTTGTGGAAAAAACGGGCATCCGATGACTCCTTTAAAGATGGAAAGGGTGTCCGTTTCTCAGATGGAGGCGGGAAGATTATTCCACAGGAGGGGGGCTCAATAATATAATAATCATACATATATAATTATACATGCTATAATTGTAATTATATTTGTTTAGTTGTGATGAGTTATGTTTAGTTATGTTGGCTGGCTTGATGCTTGGGTATTTTCTGTTATACAAGCAAAGTAATTGTGGCAGGATACAATAGCAGTGCACAACTGGCTGGAGACAGCTGCAACACACACTGTATGCTCTACCCGGGATCCATAAAGGCATTCCTTCACAGTACAACATGCGCTGTCTGTAGCCCACTCCTTAACTTCCTTCATGGGTGGGGATTATGTTTGCATCACAGCTGAAGCAAATTAAGGATAATTTTAGGCTTAATTATGTTTTAAGTCCACTTTAGGCCATGAAAACAGAAGATTTTCAAAACAGGGATATTATATAAGGGCTGAATAATTGTGTCATGTGTAAGATAAATTCAGTTCAGTTCAATTTTATTTGTATAGCGCCATAACAATACAATTGTCTCGAGGCCTTTACAGAGACCAGAGCCTGTTTAAAGAAGAGCAGTCAGTCAGAGACAGTCAGCAGGTCAAGCAGGGACTGAATGCACTGTGCTAAAGGCAGTTGAAACTAAGTTTCAAGAGAAACATTGTTGACATTAAGAAGTTCTGATAACGGACAGGGCCAGCATTTACAAGAAATCATGTGTTATTACTGAACCTGGATTGGACCAGATGATCATGCCACCAGCTCGTGGTCAGCTCATGGGTACCTTGTGGGTACCTCGTGGACCCAGAGTGATAACATGGATACATCACTGGGCTGGGCCTTAAAAGACTGAACAATTTCTGAAGCTGGCAGAACGCGCCTTCTCCAGCTCTAGATGTTTTGCTGATCTAACATTCTTGACTGCACTACATTGAAAGCTGTATTGCTACTACTATTTGTCAGTAAAATCTTGTCTTGTTACAGCGATCGTCTCGTCCGGTGGCTCCTTCCTAAACCAACACGCTAAAGAAAATACTTAACATTGCTCATCAATAAATATGCCATCTTTACATTCAGTTTCAAAAGAAAACATTTCTGTAAATGGTATTGTATTTCTTATTGTTTGCAAGCAGATCAGATATAAATATGAGTGTTATTTCCTGATCTGTGGTTTTCCTTTACGGTGTTAAAAAATTGTCTTTAAACAGTTAAATAATTTCCTAGATGCTAACTGTGCCTTTGACACTTTCCAATCTGGTTTTCGATCCAATCATAGCACAGAAAAGGCATTAGTCAAGGTTGTAAATTACCTCAGTATTAATGGCTGACTCCAAAAAACACTCTGTCCTGGCCCTTCTGGATCTGAGCGCAGCCTTTGACACTGTCGATCATGATATCCTTATTGAAAGACTTGAAAACTGTGTTGGCCTCGCTGGTCCAGTCCTTATCTGGTCTAGGACCTGTCTAACTGGCCAGTAAAACTTTGTCGCCCTCGGAGACCTCGGTTCAAAAAACATTTGTATGACCTGTAACAGTCTGTAACACCCAACAACTACAGCTCTATTGATTGCTTGGTAAATTGCATTTCTGATATAAATGTAAGGATGTCACAAAACTATCTCCAGCTCAACCAAGATAAAACAGAAGTTTTAGTCATTGGTAAAAAAGCCGAAAGAAACAAAATATCTGCACATTTAAAAACACTAGCACTAACACTTGACTCAGATCTCAATTTTGAAAGCCATATCAAAAATGTAATTAAAACTAAAATTTGTATTACTTAAGAAGCATATTTTGACCAACGTATGTTACAGACAATTCATTAAGACCAGGGTTAAGAATTTTTGTTTTCCTCTAGTAATTTCTAGAGAAATTAACAATTTAGATTTAAAATATGGCACAACAATAAACATATTGTACACATCTGCTGAGATAGGTGCTAATTATACTGTAGC
>NC_045165.1:4042212-4062213 GCF_900700415.2 Clupea harengus
GTATCTCCGGACAAATGGACATTATTCCAACATGAAAAGTCATCTTCCAGGAAAAGTCTGGACACAAAGCGGCTCGAGGAGGGACACAGTTTTGTCTTCTCTGGCGAAATGCCCAACAAATGGATTAAGAACATCTGTGTTCTGAATGGAGCACACTTTAGGAATGGTGCTTTTACAACCAGTTTCATGCCCAATACTTGCGCAAATCGTGTCTCCTAAATAAAAGAGTCACTGATTCATGTAAAGCGGCACTAATACACAGGAGCTCTAAAAATCCTGTCAGAACTGGACAATATAACAGTATGAATGGAGAGGAAATAAAACAGTATGAATGGAGAGGAAATAAAACAGTATGAATGGTGCAGAAATGATTTGAACGTGCTCTCATTAATATTTAAATGAGTGTGTGTGTGTAAATGAGAGCAGGGCTTATGTACCACGTACCACCACTACCACATTGAACCATTCAGAACGGACAGATACGCTCATCCTCGGCTGGAGGGATCTGTGCAGCTATCAGGTCTACAAGTCTGTCATGCCCTTTAAGAGAGCTACAGAGGGATGTATGGATGAAGGGATACCTCAGTGCTCAACTGTACATAGTTGTACATAGCAGAGGCTGCAGGCCAGCTCTCACACAGAAGATGAAGATCTCCTCATTGCTGTCGATGGTGTGTGATATGGAGAGATCAGCACATGGCAGCCTTGACAGCTTCCAGCCAGTGCTATAAAAACTATGAGTCAAGCAATGTGTGTGTGTGTGTGTGTGTGTGTGTGTGTGTGTGTGTGTGTGTGTGTGTGTGTGTGTGTGTGTCCGTTTTAAAACAGAAGACGAGAGAGGGTGTAAGTGTACAGTATGGAAGTCTGAGCAGCATGAATGACACCACTGAGCTCTTCATAGCAGAGAAACAGAAACAACTTACTTCTTGGCAGCAAACGGACTCTTCCCTCCTCCTTGTGTTCTCCACTGATGACCTGGCATGTGTACAGTCCTTTATCTTCCTCTCTGCTCACTCTCAGTGTCAGAGACGCGTCTCCTCTCTGCAGCTCCAGGGTGTTCACACTCACTCGGCCCTCATAGTCCTCCCTCACAGTCACATGGCCATTCTTATACAGGTAGATACAGTCTGTGCCCTTAAACCACCTGATCTCCATGGCAACAGCACTGGTTTCAGGTGAGAGGTGACAGGGCAGTGTGACATCATCACAAAGAGAACACTTCACGAAAGGATCATGGATGACCAGTTTAAAATCTGTAGGGGAAGAGAGTGGTGTTAATGACTTTCACACACACACACACACACACACACACACACACACACACACACACACACACACACACTCTCTCTCTGTTTCTCCTTTTCATGCACTTACGCACACTTTCCTAACACTCACTCTCTGTTTCACATTTTCATTCTCTCTCTCTCTCTCTCTCTCTCTCTCTCTCTGACACAAAAAAACACACACACACACACACACACACACACACACACACACACACACACACACACACACACACACACACACACACACACACACACACACACACACATCTCCTACCTTCATATGTGTACCCAGCTGCCATGTTGCCTTTCTGAAACAGAGAGAGATCACAGTGTCATGTTCTCCAGCATCATCATCAGTCTCCAGTGGGAGTTGTCCAGCAGACTTGCTTCTTTCTATTCCTATTCTTCATGTTTTGTTATGGGAAGCCTCACTAGCTCTCCCTCAGGTTATGGCAAGCTGCTAGAAATTCTGCTACATGTATCACATTAATGGACATTCTTTAAATGGCTCTGAAAGACCCTCAACCACTCCAGAGGGAAATAATGGGCAATGAGGCAAGGGCTTTCTCTGGTCTGCGTAAATCCTCTCTGATGGTGTGGATGTCCATGGTTACGATGGTATGTCACATACTGGAACATTTCTGATAACAGCCAGATATGTACATTTAATAGCGTCCAAATATACTGTTATAAATGGCTTGTCTAAGTGGTTCTGGAAAATCTTTCATAATCTCCCAGATATGTAAATGTATTCGGGTGAATATATATTATAGAATATTAATTGTTTTAAAACAGCATGACACAATCACAGTAGGTCTACTGAATAGGGGATTTCTTTCAAAATATTTTTTATATACAGTATTTCTTGAAATTCTCTTGATCCTGACAGCAATGAACACATTAAATGCTCTGACAATAAAAATAAAAAAAAACATCATTTGTGGGAGTCGCAGGGCTGTAAAAAGCCCATCCAATCAATTCATTTGGCCTGAATGAAATGATCAGATGGCCTACCTGACTGGCTACCTACCTGCGCCCACTCTGCCGGTGTACTCATTGCACGTGACCACAGAGTCTTCAGGCTTATGGATTGGGAAGCAGGTCCTCTGAGGGAGGAGGGGTGAGAACATAGGACAAAAAGTGAAGGGGGGGGGATCAAATGCTACAAGAGAACTTGAATTCTCACATAAGCCATTTGAATGCTAATGAGTCAGGTCTCAGCTATTTGTTTTTACTGAGACAAAGACATATAAAAAAAAGTACATGTCCAGGGGTATGAGTTACAGAGTCAGATGAAACAAAGATGTAGGCACTCAAAACATAATGTAAGCAAAACAGCTTTATTCGGTTCCATCAGTCCCCAATATGAGCATTTCTATGCTCACACAAGAATTACTATGTAAACAACCACCACCCATATGGACAGGTGTCACATTATAAGCATAACTGTGGTAGCCTAGGGGTCACATTATGTGCTTACAGTCATCCAGCCAACAACATTCCCTACAGTAGATGCCATGAAAGAGGCAAACCAGAAGAGAAAAGTAATATCTGAACAAAGCTGCAACTAATCATTACTGTAATACTTGGTGTCATATTGTGGAAAACTGTTCATCAAGTGAAGTCTTTCCCTTTCTCCTTCTGTGCTGTTTTGACCATGTACCACTTCCTCTTCTAAATGTAACAAGCTGTTTTGCCGAGAAGTAGCTAACCACCAGGTGTTTCCTTCCCTTATGAAAGCTATGTATTTTGCATACAGTTTGCAAGCTTAGTGTGTATGTGCCTGTTTGCACGCCGGGTAGGTCATGAATATAGCAATCGTTAGGTCTGCTTTTGTCAGACCTCTGAACCATTTGTTGGTGTATGAGCACTGGCCTCGGCCGAGATTCTTCACAGTCTGGCTGTAGGCTTAACATATCTAAAACACAGATCATCACTGTTACGGGCCTGTTCAAGAGCCGGGTCGTAACATCACCTTCAACTATGAGCCCACTAGGGATGGACGTACATGTGTGTTATGTATATATATATTTTTTGTTCTCGTAAGTGTGCGAGTGGCAGGGTCTAGAGCTAAGGGTTATAGGGATAGGGCTTGTCTGATTTTTGACAATATTGAGTAGATGAAAAAAATGGTGTCTTTGAGATCTGTTTTATGTGAGTTGACTTGGCTGATAATTAAATAGAGATAATTACAAAGAGACTAGAGATCCTAGTGTTGGATGTTAATGAGATGTCATCACGTCTGGGTAGATGGCTGAATAATGTCATTCTCAATTGTTTAGGGCCTAATAACCTCAGTAATACATGAATTAAGGAGGAAGAACGTTGTTAGTCATCCATGCTTTCACATCTTTCAGTCAAGTTTCTATCTGATGTAGTTGTACAATTATGTCAGGTTTGATGGATAGGTAAAGTGGGGTGTCATCAGCATAGCAATTGAAGTTCTGTTTCAAGGATCATGGCTTACCCTTGTAATAGTAACCTTACGAGCGTATGTGTGTGTGTTTGAGTGTGTGTGTGAGCACACTGTATACCCACTAAACTGCTCTAAAATACTTGAATGCTCTCTCCCCATCTTATCCACTATTCATTTTGTATGTAACATCTTATGTTTGTTTGTGTCATATACATTTACCACACGTATGCTAGCATGTTTATCCTGATACGTGTATTAATTAATCTGCCATCCCCTGACTGTAGAATCATACATAGCAAACTCCATAATAAAACCGTTTGATTTAGCTTGACAATCCTTAGTTCTGGGCTCTATTATTCGGGCCTCAGCTTTGTAAGAGAGGTGTTAATGGTGGTTCTGCAGCAGCTGGTTGTTGGGAAAGCTTTTCACTGTGGAGTACAACACACTAACTGTGACTCATGTGCTCAAGGATGAAATGAAACATGCTAGTAATAACTAGCAGCCTCTGTAATAACTAATAACATTCATTTTAATCAAATATAAGTTGAAACTGTTGTTGGTTTACCTGGAATTCGTTCATTGCATGATTTCATCAGAAATTCACATAAATGGTCAAAACCTCTCCTCTCACTCACTGTAGCCTAAAGTCACCTGAACTACACCCCCTGACCTGGTGGACAGGACCCTTAGTCACCTGCAGACCCCTCTCTTAATTGACATTGGCACTTTCCATCTTCTTTGCCCTCTTCCATGTCTCCCAAGTGCAGTATCCTGGACAACCTGAAAAAGACCCTGACGTTGTATGCCAGACCCTGGGATATCCAATTCCCTTTACATGTAAAGTCTTATACCTATAGGACCTAGACAATTAGAAGAGTGTGTAGATAGAGAGAGAAAATTCTTCTTACAGCGAGCAGGAAGACAATCACTAAAAATTGGCTGAAAGCAGACATGCCACAATGTAAGCAATGGCTATCTATAATCGAGGAATCCAGGGGATGGAAAAGTTAACAAACAAACTGAAATTGAAAGAAGAGTTATTTGCTAGGAACTGGGGAAATGGCTACAAAATGAAACATATGTAGACATGACTGGATAATAAAATAAAATATAAATACAGATTATATTACATATTAAAGGACCCATATAATCATAATATGGCCCCTGTAAAGTTTCCTCCTGTTATAGGCCAGATTCACCCCCCCCCCCCCCCCCCCCCCTTGTATTTCTTTTTTTCTTTTATACATTTCTTTCTGTTAACTTATTTCCCTATGTATGTTTTTACCACATTCGTGTTACTGTATGTACAATATGTTTGTGTGTCTTACTTCTAATAAAGACAAAGTTTAAAGAAAAAATAAAAAGACCCTGGCCTTCTTCCTTCAAATGGAAGGACCAGCTCCACTGTCTGTACAACGACTTTTTGATTCTCTCGAACACCCCTTTCTTTAAATAAAATACGGACTCTATGCTTATTACCATATTATGCTTATTACCATAGTTTAACTTGAATATGTATGTATCTTTAACAGAAATCTCATTAAAATTTGAAAAGCTCTTAATTTTCTTATGAATGTTTTCATACATGTGATTTTGACTTAAGATTGATGAATTTATGCTGACCACAAAATATAATTGCTATTTAAGTTACCATTATTGCATTGATAGGCCTATTTAGTTTGTGATAAGTTTATATAAGTGATATCTTTAGATCTTTAATAACCATCTGCAAACTTATTTAGGTTCTTTGACAAACTAGGGGATATACTAAGAACCATATGGTGGCTATTTTAATTACTGGATTGGCTGGTTCTTCTGAGATCCTTTGCTAATGGGGTGCTAGGAAGAACCGTTCATCTTGGAACTCAATCTGAAATGGTTCTTCAGAGAACTCTCTGTGTATGGGTTCTTTGAACCACTGCAAAAAGGTTCCTGTAAGAATAGAATCATTTGTGGCACCTTTATTTTTTTTTCAAACAATGCAAAGCTTTACACTTACTGTGAATATAATGACATTCCCCATATTGCTTTATTTGTCTCCGAAAATGTATAGAAAAAGGTATAGAAACATACAACAAACACCATTCCTCATCTCATAAAACCATTAGGCATTTCTTTTATCCATAAAATTAAAAAAGCGTTTTAAAATGTGTTTATTTTCTCTTTTCACTTACAATCCTATTCTCATTTCATCAGACCAGTGCAGTGCTTACTTTCAATTAAGGAAGGCTGCGCTTACATTAATACACATCTCTCTAAGCATCTAAACAAAAGGGAAACAAGCAAGCATTTTATCCAAAATAGCCCATCAAGTCCTGTCTTTGTCAAATAAAGCTCTGTGAGATTTTCAAAAGATTTTCAAGTTTAGAGGAAATAGAGATTAACAAAAATGTAGTTAGGGAATGGCAAGTTAGTAATATTCATTATATAGACCAGTATCTCTGGTGTCAGCAAGTTGTCGTAGTTTATTCTGGTTCTTCTTCATATCCCACATTAGGCTCTTTATGCCTTCTGTGTGCAGCAGGTCATCTCCAGTGATCTGACCCAGTGCTGTTGTCATCTCCTCCATCACCTTCATCACAGGCTCCAGCAGGATCAGGCGTCGGGTCTGCAGCTCTGCCGCGCTCCCCACTCCACACAGCAGCCCCAGCTGATGGACAGTTCTCCTCATTTTAGCCTGAACATCAGCAACAACCTCCCGCTTCACAGACACACCCCGCCGCTTGGCCTCCATCTCACGAATCCGACAGTCAACCTCTTGGATGTCGCAGACAGCTTTATGGATCAAGTTCCAGTATTCAGACACTTTGCCAGAGTATGATCTCACCTGAGATTCACAGTTCTCTATCTCCCTCCTAGCGGTGCCTGCTGCTTCAGAGGCTACAATCATGTCTATTTGACCACCAATCATCATAGCTGGGCCTGAAAATCAGTAAAGCGCATTAAAATCAGAACTAAGAGCAAATATTACTTTTTGTATTTACACTTAATATAGATGATTTACTCACCAGCAATCCAGCCCGCAATTGGGATTAATGTAACAAAAAACCCAGCATTCCTTATCGTCTCTGCCTCGTCTCTTCTCTGCCTCTGCCTGCGCAGGGTGTCTTCTGCTGACTCCAGGTTTCTCTTCTCTGTCCTTAGAGCTTCATTGTAACTCTCTAAAGAGGATCTGTGTGACTCCAGCTGTGTTTTAAATGTTCCTAACTCACCCTCTCTCTGCCTTCTCTCATTCGCTAAATGACTCTGCTCTGCAGTGAGTCTCTCAGTCTCCCAATCCAGGCGTTGAAGCTCGTTTCCGGCCACCAGCTCTGACTTTTCCATCTGCTGCTTCATGTTTTTAATCTCTTGTCTGATCTTATTAAAGGTCCGGCATCCAGGAAGGACAATATCTGCATTGACACTGAGGAGCATGTCCGAGACGTTGTTGAAGGAATGGAGCCCACTCTTCAGGGGTCCAATCACAGCCTGGGCCAGTTCCCTTAACTCCAACTGCAGCAGCCCTACAGATCTGTGGGTGCGGAGAGGAAACGGTTAAGGACAAACTGAACAGGCAGACTTCAGATAAGCTAAATGGAGCTCGCTGCTACATTATAGTGGCATATTTCCAAACAGGTCAGCTAGTCACATCCTTTCAGTCTTTTTATTTCAGAACTAACTTTAACACACCTGAAGGACACAAGACTGATCAGAGTCAAACATCACTTTCATTCACAATATTTATTTAATTTTTCAGTTCCCTGTGGGTACAGAGAGGAAGGAGTTAAAACTAGCCCCTCAGCTCTCATTCTTTCACAGTAAGTAAAGGCAATGCCTATGTCCAATAGTATGGTGGATTACTTGAAGAAATAAATATCCTGCTTTCCCCCAACAACATACAGTACAATGTTTCCCCCTAACTGTAGTGCCTATAACTATAGAACAGACTGATTCTAAACCAATACAATAGAAGCATATATGAAAATATTTAAGAAAAGGATTTGCAACATACAGTTTCTCCACTAACTCATATGGTGAAACCGCCTGGATGTTTCCTGTAAGATAAACATAAGGCCATGTTAATACACTGAAACAGATTTTCTCATTGTTTAACTTTTTCCCCAGTGATAAACGTTGATCACAGATATACTGTCTTCTAGATATACTTGTTCCTGACAAAATTACTGGTTCTCAAGTATTAAAAATCGCAGCAATATATTTGAAGAAAAGGTGACACAATGGCTGACTGAAAGTGAAATAATCCCCACTTCCGAAATAACCTCTAACTCTAATGGTGCTTCCAAGCCTGATGAAAATGGACCCTGCTTTTGCCTTCTCCCTATCGGATTTGTCTGATTGAGTTTTTTATGTCTGTCAAAACAACGACTGATACAAACAGTCGATCACGTTGAGCAGGGGCGGAGATCCCATTTCATTGTAGGGGGGGACAATACATGGTCAAATTTCAGAGTGTAATTCCGGGGGGGGGACATGAAAAAATTGCTTTCACGAGAGCTAGCATAAACTGCTAAATACCGAATTCTCTTATCACATTTACAAACAGAAATTCGAAGTCATTTTAGAATTATCTAAACAGCATTAAATGTACTAACACGAAATATCTATTCACAGACAAATAATGTCCAAAGTTCAAGAGAACTTGATGCTCAAAATAAGTTATAAAACAGCTCAACAGGGAATTGAACTAGCAACCTTTTGATTATAATACGACCTCTCTATCTTCTGCGCCACTGTCACTCCATGTTACAATACCAGCATAGTTCATGGACCGCAGAAAAAGATGACATTCATTTAACTTCAGATAATTTAACAAATCTGGAAAGGCACTGAGATGTAGACCTACGTTTATTAACTAGCATGAACCTGCCCCTGACAGGACAGTGTCCTAGACTGTCTAGCTAGCTATCTTAACTGTGTTAATTACCGGCATGCGTGTGTTATCGGCAAACGTTCACGTTGTCATGCCAATCCATTAGTAAACTTATGTATACTTGTGCATATCGATTGGAACTTCGTAAATGGAGTTTAGAAAAAACTTCTTCTTTACATGTTCTTACTGCGTTCGAGAATGAGGTAAATCTCTTTACATATCGTGTATCATAGCGGCAGCGACAGGGGACAGAGTAGGAAACAGTCTGACAATCTGACTGTGTAGGCTACTGGGCTGATTAACTGAAACACGGAGCTGCCGGTAGCCCTGCCCGTTGGAAACAGCATGTGAACCAAACCACTTTGAGGAATAGGGGGAACATGATTTTTCAACACTTAAAAAACACATTGTTTTACATCTATAATTAGCACCGCTTGTGTCGTCGTATTTTTATTTAAAAAAAATAAATAAAAAATGTCAATGATTGTTGGGGGGGACAACTTTATGGTAGGGGGGGGCACGTCCCCCCCGGGATCTCCGCCTATGACGTTGAGGGATCTCCGGCAAGAGGTGTTCTAGGCCAGCATACATAAATGTTTGAATTAAATTAAAATCAACCAATTATCTCTACTCCTCACTCACTAGTCATCAGATCTCAACCAATCATCTCTACTCCTCACTCATCAGTCATCAGATCTCAACCAATCATCTCTACTCCTCCTTCACCAGTCATCAGATCTCATCCAATCAGCTCTACCCAGCCCTCTCAATCACAAATCAGATCTTAGCTAATCATCACTGCTCCATTCTCTCAATCACCAATCATCATTTCTCAATCATCACTCACACTCACCCAGAAACTGGACAGATTCCTCCATTCTCATCCTCTCTTCATCAGTTATATTTCTCTGCATTGTTAAACCTGTAATAATTGTAATAATACACTGTAATACCAGAGTTATATTAATAACACAAAAATACACTTATACATCAGTTAGGTCTGGTCAAGCAATTTATACATTTCTGATTGGACAAGTGGCAGGTGGGGATATCCTGGTACAAACCCACTCAGAATCTTCTCCGCTAGTAATCTGTAATCTAATCTTTGAACCAATAGAGACAAACCCACACTACAATGATCTTCATTCACACATTACATGAAAACAAATGTATATTGATAATACAATATTGAGCGTGTGTCTGTGTCGAGTCATTCACAATGCTTCAACATTTAACTTATCTGTGTGTTGGTGTTTTGGGGTTTGTACTGTCAGTAACTCTCTGTGTATACAGTATGTTTGTCTCTGTGTATTCTCTGGTACTTACCAATCTCTAATAGCCCATCTAAAGAAACAAGAAGCGGAGATAAGATCATTAATGAGCCCAATGGAGACTAACTCACACTACAATGGTCTTCTTTCACACATTACGTAAGGGATAATGTATTGTCCGGAGGTCAATATCCAAAAATAAATCCTGACAGGGCGAACAGCACCCCGACGCGCAGCGGAGTTTGTGTGTGTGTGTGTATGTATGTGTGTGGTGCAAACCTTGGTGAGTTCCCGCCTTGACTACTGCAACGCCCTCCTAACGGGCCTGCCGGCTTGCGTGATGAAACCACTACAGATGATCCAGAACACGGCGGCGCGTCTGGTGTTCAACCAACCGAAAAGGGCACACGTCACCCCGCTACTCATTGAGCTCCACTGGCTGCCGGTAGCTGCTCGCATTAAGTTCAAGTCACTTATGCTTGCCTACAGAGTGCTTGCTGCTTCTGCTCCCACCTACCTAAATGCTCTTGTAAGGGCAAATGTTACACCCAGGACGCTGCGCTCGTCTAGTGAGCGTCGTTTGGCACTGCCATCTGTGCAAGCACGGCAATCCAGACTATTCTCATTTGTAGTTCCACGTTGGTGGAACGAACTGCCTAGTACTACCAGAGCAGGGGTGTCCCTCTCTACCTTCAAGAAGCTTTTGAAGACCCAACTCTTCAGAGAGCACCTCCCTTCCTAACTGGCACCTTGCCTAGCGCTTAATTTGCACTTCAGCAGTTACATTCCTGCACTTCTTTTTCCTTTCTAGGTCGTTTTTCTAATTCTTATGTAAAGTAGTATTTATTGTTACACCATGTTTTTTATTGCTCTTAGCTTGACTGTCCTCTCCCTTGTACGTCGCTTTGGACAAAAGCGTCTGCTAAATGACTAAATGTAAATGTGTGTGTGAGTGTGTGTAGTCCTGATAGCCCCATACCCCACATTACTGTGTGTGTGTGTGTGTGTGTGTGTGTGTGTTTGTGTGTGTGTGTGTGTGCTAAAGAAACCCAAACACACCAATCCTCTCTGGTACCTAAATCAGAAGCAGAGATGAGATCACTAATGAGCCCAATGGAGACAAACTCACACTAGAATGATCTTCAATCACACATTACGTGAAGACAAATGTATATTTATACATCAAGTCAGTTCTCCATTTATCAATACTTCATTTATCAATGTGTATATGTCTTTATGTGTTTAGTGTGTGTGTGTTTCATGTTGAATGTGTAATTTCACCTTTCAGAAAAGGAAAAAAAAAACAATTCTGGCTCCAATTCAATGTCTCAACACTAAGTTCTCTGTCTATAGAGTATGTTTGTCTGTGAGTGTGTGTGTGTAAGAGTGTATGAGTGTGTGTGTGTATGATAGTGTGTGCGTGGGTGCGTGTGTGTGTGTGTGTGTGTGTGTGTATGTGCGCTTACTGCATCATTTCATCTTTCATAGACACATACTGTATCTTTTGTTAATCAGACTACATGTACAGATGACTGAGAGACTGAGACTGAACGTACCAGACCTGATGACCATGATGACCCCCATCCCTCCTAAAGAAACCCAAACACACCAACTCCTCTCTGGTACTTACCAAATAGCCGACCTAAAGAAACAAGAAGCGGAGATGAGATGATTAATAAGCCCAATGGAGACAAACTCACACTAGAATTACTGTGTGTTGTAAAGTGTCTCACAGCGCTTTCTGTGTTTGTCTTTATGTGTTTAGTGGGTGTGTCTGAGGGTGTGTGTGTCAGTGTGTCTCAGGGTGTGTGTGTGTCGGTGTCCTAAGTGTGACAGCTCTCAAGCCAGAACTTCAACAATCAATGCCTCAACACTAATATACAGTATGTGTGTGTGTGTTTGTATGTGTGTGTGAGTTTCATATAAACATAATCTATCTTTTGTTGATCAGACTACAATGTCCAGAGACTGAGAGCAACACATCAACGTACCAGACCTGATGACCATCCCTCCTAAAGAAACCCAAACACACCAACTCCTCTCTGGTACTTACCAATCAACCGACCAAAAGGAACTAGAAACAAAGATAAGATCATTAGCCAAAGGAGACAAACTCACACTAGAATGATATTCAATCACACATTACATGAAAACAAATGTATATTGATAATACAGTATTGTGAGTGTGTGTGTGTTTCGTGTTGAATGTGTGATTTCATATTTCAGAGATGGTACAATTCTGACTCAATTGCAGACTGTCAATAACACGTCAACTATCCAAACTGATGGCCCCCCCTTCCTCCTAAAGAAACCCAAACACACCAACACCTCTCTGGTACTCACTGCTGGACAGATCTAGATCTAAAGAAACCAGAAACAGAGATGAGATCATTAATGAGCCCAATGGAGAAAAACTCACACTAGAATGACCATATATCACATATTACATGAAGACAAATGTATATTTATAATACAGTATGTGTGTATATCAAGTCAGTTCTCCATTTATCAATACTTCATTAATCATTAATTAATGTGTATATGTCCTTATGTGTGTGTGTGTGTGTGTGTGTGTGTGTGTGTGTTTCATGTTAAATGTGTAATTTCACCTTTCAGATTTTTTTTTTTAAATAATTCTGGCTCCACTGGAGACTGTCAGTTACACATCAACTAACCAGACCTGATGATCATGACGTCCCCCCCTCCCTCCTAAAGAAACCCAAACTCACCAACTTCACTCTGGTACTCACTAGCACCTAAAGAAACCAGAAGCAGAGATAAGATCTTTAACTCACATTTGTCAAACTCACACTAGAATGATCTTCATTCACACATTACATCAAAATATATGACAGTGTTTCCTAACTTTAGCTGGTGTGTACTCCTGTGTATTCCTCGTAGTCCCGTACCCCATATTACTGTGTGTGTGTGTGTGTGTGTGTGTGTGTGTGTGTGTGTGTGTGTGTGTGTGTGTACCCCTGTTTATTCCTGTTAGCCCCATACCCCACATTACTGTGTGTGTGTGTGTGTGTGTGTGTGCGCCCCTGTGTATTCCTGGTAGCCCCATACCACACATAACTCTGTGTGTGTGTGTGTGTGTGTGTGTGTGTGTGTGTGTGTGTGTGTGTGTGTGTGTGTGTGTGTGTGTGTGTGTGTGTGTGTGTGTGTGTGTGTGTGTATCTGTGTGTAGCCCCATACCCCACAGTATATTGTAGCGACCAGTGATGGAACAAAAGAGATGTTCAGGCACCAGTCAAGACTCTCATGTCAGACTCCAAGGGCTGCTACACCCTGACTAACCCAAAGCCCACAAGACTATGTACAACACAAATAATAATAGAGCTGTTTACAAGACTATGTACAACACAAATAATAATAGAGCTGTTTACAAGACTATGTACAACACAAATAATAATAGAGCTGTTTACAAGACTATGTATAACACAAATAATAAAATAGCTGTTTACAAGACTATGTATAACACGAATAATAAAGAAGCTATTCAAAGGGCAAGCCGATGGCACAACCACCCTAGGCTTACAGCACAACACCACAGTGGGCGACCAGTGTAAACGTATGGCACACCACACACCAAGTTATTAAAGAGGAACAACAACAGGTTATTAAGCAACATGCAACTAGCAGCCCCAACAACAACAGCTGTCTGAGGACGGAGAGGGGAATCACTCTGAGAGGAGGACATTCAGGATTATATTCACAGCCTTGTTTTCTCTCAGCCAATGGGAGCAAGAGGAAGGAGCCGAGAGAAACAGAGAGTGGGAGAACAAGCACAACCCATGACAGAAGAAAATCTGAAAAGAGATCCCCCTACTATCTAATTAGTTTCTCCTGGACAACAGTGAGATTAAATTAAACTAAAAGTATGATTTAGGCTTTAATCTCCGTCTCAGATTTCTATATGGACAAATTTCTCCTGTGGAGTTAAAGGAGACATCTCAACAGAGTCACAAGTCATGCTAGGTTTTTACTAAATGTTTAGACATCTCAATATTACCTTTTCTGCTTCTCTCTCAAGACAACTTTGGTGTTTGGGGATAGTTAGGAAATAAGATAGTTGGTGTTTGGGGATAGTTAGTATTAGGAGATATCTGTGATTAAATTGATCCATCAATGAAACCATAATAAGAGTCACATGTCGGTCTCCTGTGACATCAAAGATCCAGAACTAAAATCATATAATTACAAACTATCAATTTACTATGACTCATATATTACACTGTTAACTGCAGTGCCGCTACTCTGCAGCTAGGGGGAGCTCTTCTGCTTCCCGGCCCCCTATTAGCCACCTCTACTCCTGGGTATTAACACTTAATTTCACACAGCTCTACATTACAACACCACCTTTAAACACAGTGTTCAGTCCAGTGTAATACACTACACTACACACACACGCTCTACACACACACACACACACACACACGCACACACTACACACATGCTACACACACACATGCTACACACATACAAACACACACACACATTCATTCTTTCAAGCATTTGTTGTTGCTAGGTTACCAAAACCTAGATATACCTACCAGCAATTCTGGATATTAACATTGCTCATGGTAACTAACTACCTGACTGAAATTGTACCCTTTTGTCTGTCAGGCAATGTAGTTCAAGTTTTGGTTGTGGTAGTTTCTGTTATATTAAGTCACATACTGGTTTGACTGGGGTTTCTTCTGCCACTGTGGGCAATGTATGTCCCGCCCCATCTTTGATTTTAATTGGCCAGCAAGTGTGAAGTGAAGTTGACGAAGTGATGTTGAATAGAATAGAATAGACTTTATTTGTCATTGTGCATTAGATACACAACGAAATTTGTTTGTGCAACCACTAACAAAATTGCAGTTGTGCTGGGTGGAGGGTAGGAGGGTTGTGTGATTATTTAGTTCTGTGATGGCCCTGGGGATGAAACTGTTCTGCAGTCTGGAGGTGCGGGCTGTAGTGGCCCAGTAGCGCCTGCCAGAGGGTAGCAGGGTGAAGAGATGGTTTGCGGGGTGAGTCTCATCCTTCAAAATGCCACATGCTCGGCGGAGGCAGCGTGTCCTAAAGATGTCGTCCAGGGGAGGCAGTGGAAGTCCAATTATTCTCTCTGCAGACCTTATGACCTGACTGAGGGATTTCCTGTCCTTGTCTGTGCAGTTGACGTACCATGCAGTGATACAGTATGTGAGGACACTTTCAATGCAACAGTGGTAAAAAGACTTAAGCAGCACGGGAGACAGGTTGTTTCTCTTCAGTATTCTCAAGAAGTAGAGCCGCTGCTGTGCTTTCTTGACTGTGGCGGTTGTGTTCATCACCCATTTCAGGTCCTCTGAGAGCATAACCCCCAGGAACGTAAAGCAGGAGGTCCTCTCCACTTCCTCACCATTGATGATGAGGGGTTGAGGGTTCGCCTTTTGCCGTCTGAAGTCGACTATGATTTCTTTTGTCTTTTTGACATTCAGGGTCAGGTTGTTTTCTTTACACCATCCTGTCAGTCTGTCAACTTCGTCTCTGTAGGCACTTTCATTTCCGTTGGTGATTTGTCCTACCACAGTCGTGTCATCTGCAAATTTGATAACTGTATTTGAAGGATGGGTGTTGGTGCAGTCATATGTGTAGACGGAGTAGAGCAGGGGCCTCAATACACAGCCTTGTGGAGCTCCAGTGCTGAGAGACAGGCTCGAGGATTGGTGAGGACCCAGTCTCACTGTCTGCGGGCGGTCTGTTAGGAAATCCTTAATCCAGAGGCTGTAGCTGAGGCCCAGATCAAGGAGTTTGGTGATCAGCCGGTTGGGGACGATGGTATTAAAAGCAGAGCTGTAATCTATGAAGAGTAGTCTCACATATGTCTCCTTCTTGTCCAGGTGTGTCAGCGTTGTATGGAGGGCTGTGACGATAGCGTCCTCAGTGGACCTGTTTTCCCTGTAAGCATACTGATGCTGGTCCAGGGAGCGAGGGAGGGCAGCCTTAACGCGCTTCGCCACCAGCCTCTCAAAGCACTTGGCGATGATGGGAGTGAGCGCCACAGGTCTATAATCATTTAAAGTGCTGATGTTGCTTTGCTTTGGCACTGGAATAATAATTGCTGTTTTAAAACAGGTTGGTACGGCCGCTTTGGCTAAAGACATATTAAAAATGTCCGTAAAGACATCTGCAAGCTGGTATGCGCATTCTTTGAGCACTCTTCCTGGAATGGCATCTGGTCCCTCTGCCTTCCTTGTGTTCACAGACCTGAGGATGCGTCTTACCTCCTCTGCTGTTACCATGGCTGTGTGGCCTGTGCCAGCAGGTGGGGGAGCAGCTCCATTATCTATCCCAGATGTCTCGAAGCGGGCATAGAAGTGGTTGAGCTCCTCTGCTAAGGAGGCATTGGTGTTTGTGGGTGGGTTGCAGCTTCCCCTGTAGTTGGTGATCTGTTGTATGCCTTGCCACACTTGTGTTGGGTCTCTGTTGGTGAAGTGGCCCTCAATCTTCTCCCTGTACATGGCTTTGGCCTGCTTGATGCCTTTTTTCAAGTTGTGCCTGGCTATGCTGTACTGTGCTCTGTCACCTGATTTGAAAGCTGTGTTGCGCTCCCTCAGAAGGGCCTGGACCTCCCTAGTCATCCAGGGTTTCCTGTTAGGGGGAATCCTGATGCGGGTGTTGGTGGTGATATTTTCAACGCAGGTCCTGATGTAACCGAGGACAGCAAAGGCATACTCATTCACATCCTGATTAAAAAACAAGGTCCAGTCTGTTCGTTCAAAGCAGTCCCGGAGCTGTAGAGATGCCTCTTCAGGCCACTTCCTAACAGTTTTGATGGTAGCTTCTTGTTTTTTAATGATGGGGCGATATGCTGGAATCAGGGATAGTGACAGGTGATCAGACTGGCCCAGGTGTGCGAGGGGTGAGGCCCTGTATCCCTTTTAAATATTAGAATACACACAGTCCAGAATATTTTTTCCTCGAGTTGCACACTTTACGTGTTGATCAAAGCTAGGCAGAACCGTCTTGAGGTTGACATGGTTAAAGTCACCAGCCACGATATTTGACTGATGTTGGGGCCCGGAAAACAAACGTTCTACGCTTAGGATGTTGAGTGCTGTTTGCACTGAGCTACATAGGAAATGTATACGCGGCACTGCCAACATG
Organism: Clupea harengus; assembly: GCF_900700415.2. Lineage (NCBI taxonomy): Eukaryota > Metazoa > Chordata > Actinopteri > Clupeiformes > Clupeidae > Clupea > Clupea harengus. The sequence continues at coordinate 4,059,196 of NC_045165.1, forward strand.
AAAATCACGTTGGGTGGACACAGGCCCTTTATCTGACATGTTAGGTCCACCCTTGCTGAATCCATTTCACGAACACAAACAGATCTCTAGCACACTCCTGAGTGTGAGGGCACATACAGCCCAGTTTGAGAACCACTGACATATAAGAACAGCATAATGATAGTCAGCCATCTTCACACACATCACACACACTGATTTTAGTTGATCATTTGTATATTTGCTTTCTGTTAGAGGTGTTTCTGTTCTTCTGATGTGTATATAGTTGAGTTAGTTGAGTGTGTTGCTTCTGTTTTTCTATTTGTTTTATATATATATATTTTTTTGTGATCTAATTGTTTTGTTTCTGTTTTCTATTTGTTTTGATATTTTATTTTATTGTGATTTACTTGTACAGCACTTTGGTCAGCGTGAGCTGTTTTTAAATGTGCTTTATAAATAAATTTGACTTGACTTTGACACACAGACCTGTACGATCACAACTTATATAAAATTCAGCCATCTTCTAAAACACAGCCACAAACACAGAGACAGGCACACACTGTTCTGGCCTGGCTCATCAGACCTTAATGCAAAGTGGACACAGACAACCACTTAAGGCTTAACAAATATATTAAAGTTAAACAAGAACAGTTAAACAGCTGTGATTAAAGAGAAAACTATAACTAGGAGGTTAGGCCATGTGTGAAGCGACAGCATGTCCAGAGAGCAAACACGCACCAGCACCCGTCATCACTGCTGGCGATAACACAGCAGGTCCAGAGAGAAAACACGCACCAGCACCCGTCATCACTGCTGGTGTCATGGTTGACTTTAAAAGATGCTTTACTCACTGGTACACTAAGGCAACAAAGGGTGGTGGATGCCATAAACCAGATGCCTATAAATCCGAGGGGGCCTTTGGCCTGACTACCTCATGTATCTCCGGACAAATGGACATTATTCCAACATGAAAAGTCATCTTCCAGGAAAAGTCTGGACACAAAGCGGCTCGAGGAGGGACACAGTTTTGTCTTCTCTGGCGAAATGCCCAACAAATGGATTAAGAACATCTGTGTTCTGAATGGAGCACACTTTAGGAATGGTGCTTTTACAACCAGTTTCATGCCCAATACTTGCGCAAATCGTGTCTCCTAAATAAAAGAGTCACTGATTCATGTAAAGCGGCACTAATACACAGGAGCTCTAAAAATCCTGTCAGAACTGGACAATATAACAGTATGAATGGAGAGGAAATAAAACAGTATGAATGGTGCAGAAATAAAACAGTATGAATGGAGAGGAAATAAAACAGTATGAATGGTGCAGAAATTATTTGGTTTGAACGCGCTCTCATTAATATTTAAATGAGTGTGTGTGTGTGTGTGTGTGTGTGTGTAAATGAGAGCAGGCCTTATGTACCACGTACCACCATTATCAGATTAAACCATTCAGAACGGATAGATGCGCTCATCCTCTGTGTGAGGGATCTGTGCAGCTATCAGGTCTACAAGTCTGTCATGCCCTTTAAGAGAGCTACAGAGGGATGTATGGATGAAGGGATACCTCAGTGCTCAACTGTACATAGTTGTACATAGCAGAGCCTGCAGGCCAGCTCTCACACAGAAGATAAAGATCTCCTCATTGCTGTCGATGGTGTGTGATATGGAGAGATCAGCACATGGCAGCCTTGACAGCTTCCAGCCAGTGCTATAAGAACTATGAGTCAAGCAATGTGTGTGTGTGTGTGTGTGTGTGTGTGTGTGTGTGTGTCCGTTTTAAAACAGAAGACGAGAGAGGGTGTAAGTGTACAGTATGGAAGTCTGAGCAGCATGAATGACACCACTGAGCTCTTTATAGCAGAGAAACAGAAACAACTTACTTCTTGCCAGCAAACGGACTCTTCCCTCCTCCTTGTGTTCTCCACTGATGACCTGGCATGTGTACAGTCCTTTATCTTCCTCTCTGCTCACTATCAGTGTCAGAGACGCGTCTCCTCTCTGCAGCTCCAGGGTGTTCACACTCACTCGGCCCTCATAGTCCTCCCTCACAGTCACATGGCCATTCTTATACAGGTAGATACAGTCTGTGCCCTTAAACCACCTGATCTCCATGGCAACAGCACTGGTTTCAGGTGAGAGGTGACAGGGCAGTGTGACATAATCACAAAGAGAACACTTCACGAAAGGATCATGGATGACCAGTTTAAAATCTGTAGGGGAAGAGAGTGGTGTTAATGACTTTCACACACACACACACACGCACACACACACACTCTCTGTTTCTCCTTTTCATGCACTTACGCACACTTTCCTAACACTCACTCTCTGTTTCACATTTTCATTCTCTCTCTCTCTCTCTCTCTCTCTCTCTCTCTCTCTCTCTCTCTCTCTCTCTCTCTCTCTCTCTCTCTCTCTCTCTCTGACACACACACACACACACACACACACACACACACACACACACACACACACACATCTCCTACCTTCATATGTGTACCCAGCTGCCATGTTGCCTTTCTGAAACAGAGAGAGATCACAGTGTCATGTTATCCAGCATCATTATCAGTCTCCAGTGGGAGTTGTCCAGCAGACTTGCTTCTTTCTATTCCTATTCTTCATGTTTTGTTATGGGAAGCCTCACTAGCTCTCCCTCAGGTTATGGCAAGCCGCTAGAAATTCTGCTACATGTATCACATTAATGGACATTCTTTAAATGGCTCTGAAAGACCCTTAACCACTCCAGAGGGAAATAATGGGCAATGAGGCAAGGGCTTTCTCTGGTCATGCGTAAATCCTCTCTGATGGTGTGGATGTCCATGGTTACGATGGTATGTCACATACTGGAACATTTCTGATAACAGCCAGATATGTACATTTAATAGTGTCCAAATATACTGTTAGCAATGCCTTGTCTCTGAGTGGTTTGGGAAAATCAGCCAGATGGGTAAACGTAACGCTGACATTGGGTGAAATCTTTTAAAACATTGACACAATCAGAGAAGGCCTTCTGTTCATCTAACGTTTTCTCTTAAAAGTAGAG
>NC_045165.1:4062713-4083711 GCF_900700415.2 Clupea harengus
TCTTTGAGTCATCAGCTGTTGTGACAAAATTGTGCAGTGTCTTGCTGAGGCTGGTTTTCACGAGGGTGGAGACCATCTGGAAGAAGCGTACCATCTTCTCCCACTGCTCTTTGACTCTGCCCATGGCATCGAGACCCTTGACCAGCATTTTGACAGTGGTGTCAAAGTCAATCTCTTTGATCTTGCAGTTCTGCATTTCAACCAGGACATCAGTCAGCTCCTTCTGATTCTTCTCCATGTTCTCCACACACTTCTCATACGAGTCCCGTGTTTGTTTGAGTTGTTCTCTGGTCTGCTCGATGCGGAAACGGGCATTCTCAGATGCTCTCTGACCGGCAGACTGCCGTCCTGAGCTGTTGTTCTCTGCTTTGGACATCATGGGTGGTTTGGGGGTAAGAGCAGGACAACCTGATCTGGCCTTACTCTTACAGTCAAATTTGAGGGCATCATCATTCAGCTGCTTCAAGTTCTTTATGAGCTGTTTAGTTTTTTTCTCATCCCACTTCTGATCTGGCTGATACGTTGCCAGCTGTCTACAGATGGTGATGCCCCTGTTACAAAGTGACACAGCTTTCTTCTTTAGTTTGCCCTGGGGCATCCTCTTCAAGTCCTCAGACATGCTTTGGAATTGAGACTCGGTCCATGTAGTCTTTGTACATTTATTTTTCTGATCATAGAGATTGTGCCAGTCTATTTTACCGTCATTGACAAATTGTTTGAGGGTAGCTATAATGGAAATAATCTCTCCAGACTTGCTGCAGATTGTCATTTGTGAGACCATATCTAAGGCCTCCTCTTGTGGTTTGATGTTGTGGTATGTTGTTGAGACGGTCTCTGCTGCACTGCAGGCTAATCTCACTGGAGCAGTTATTAAAGCAGTGACTCCACTGACCATTCCTGTCACGGTCTCTGTGATTCCTCCGACGAAATCCATCCCAATCATTTCCCACCCAGAGGGAAGGGTATCCATTGATTTCTTGTACTCATCTTGTGCATCTTCCAATTGCTTTGACATGTTCTCCATTGCTTTTTTGGACTGTTCATTCAGCCCTTTGGCAGTCTTCTCCCTCATTTCAGTTTCCTTCAGTGTCATCTTAACTTTCTCCAGCTCTTCTCCATGAAAGTGTTCAGCATTGACACAGGCCTCCAACAGCTCCTGGATTAAATTGATGACATCAGTATATTTCTTTTCAACACCTTCTGCCAGTGTCACGCACTCATCTGCAATGGTACGGATGTTTTCCAGTTGATTAGGCAGGAGAGTTTCAATAACTTCATCACTGCCCTGGAAAAGGATCTTGACTACTTCCTTTATGTAATCAGGAACTGTGGCTGTGAGAATGCGGATCTGATCCATATTCTTGTGGGCCTCGTTGAATGCGTGCCAGCCTTAGTTACAGATTTGCATAAGACAGGCCCTGAAGGAGTCTGGGTATTTTATGTACTTGAAGCCGGTTGGTGGGGGGTTCTTGTTGATGGAGAAGTCAGTACCTGAGGAGATGAAGACCAGCTCCCCCATGATGGCAATAGAGAGGGGAGCAGGGGTCAGGTACTCCTCCCAGTTTGCATTGGGCTGCATCAGCATCTGGGTGGTGTCCCGCATCTCTGCTGCAGAGGTGAGACTCTAAGTGGTCTTCGAAATGTGCGCATCCATGTTAAGTACTGTTAAGTACTAACAAAATAGAAACAGAAGATGTCATGGAAATTGCAAATATTTATTCTGTCAAACTGGTCTTTGTCCTAACCCCCTAAAGAGACCCCCAGAGAGATTTAAAAACAGATTCGGGGCTTTTGAGAAAACATTGGGGCTCTAAAACTGTGTGACTTCCGAGAAACGTTGAGGGCATTATTTCTCTTGGATGGCTTTCCTGTATGACTTCCAGGAACTTCCAAGATTTCACCTTAACATTCACTTTAAACTATTCAAAATAAACTATTTTACTATGATCATCAGTCATGTTAAGGCTGCCCTTAGCAATTGTACAGTGTATGGCTTTGTCCAAGCTACTTTGTTTCCCATTTACAGAGCTAGGACTGTATACAAACACCATAGCTTTTTTAAGAAACATTACGCATTTTAGAATGAGCCTTCTGCCGTGGTAGGCGTCCTGTCTCTGTGTTCCGGGACCTCCTGAGTTAAAATGTAGCACTGCTCCCACCCCTCCTCATTCCTTGCAAGTCACGCAGGAAAGGCGCCCAAGAGAAACAACGTCAGTTTCATTTTCATTTTTCCAGCATAAAAACGGCGGTGCTCTTGACAGACTCTGGCTGTTATCAGAAATGTTCCAGTATGTGACATACCATCGTAACCATGGACATCCACACCATCAGAGAGGATTCATGAGACCAGAGAGACCTTGCCCCATTGCCCATTATTTCTCTCTGGAGTGGTTAGAGTCTTTTAGGGCCACTTATCATAATCCACGATTGGTCGTGATCCTTTTGTGCCTAAGACTGTCAGTTTTCATGATTGACTCCCTGTAGTAATACTGTGTTCATCGCCCATCTGTCTTCAAACCACACATGGACACACACACACTGTGTTTAACTGCATATGCAGAAGTACACCAACAGGTTGCTCTCACAGAATGCCCATTAGTGTGATATGTGTGCACCCCTGTCCCTGCAGGGAAGATACTGACTGGTGTTTAGTGACAAATGTAGTGATGACAATAGAGACGTCTCTATTCATTGATTTATGTGTGTTCTTATAGGTTGATTTATGGGTGTTCTTATAGTTTGTATAGTTTGTGTTTGTTTAACACAATTCTGTCACTATCATCTGTACGCTGCTTTCATTCCTGTGATCTGTGCGGTTACTGTCAGTGATCCTCTTCTGCTGAGCAACCGGCATTTTTTTGTAGAAATTCTAGAAATGCTCTAGTTTTAGTTGCTGCCTGGAGTGAAGCGCACCGTTACATGCACTGCATGGGCTGCTATGTCAGAGATGAGAAAGGTAAAACATTGACTGTAAAAACAGTCATTTTAAACAGACACAGGTGTATCTCACACTGTGTTTTTTTTTCTTTCTCTCCTAATCTAGACTATCTTCGCTATGGGACGCTGCTGTAGTCTTTCCACCCGATCTACCTGTAGAAACCCTCGGCCAATTGCACCCACCGCCACCGCACTGCCGTACACTTACTCTACCTCATACCCTATGCTAGCATTTATATACAATATATATTATTGCCACCATCGACATGTTTCTCTGTTCCTACTCCCCTTAACCCTGTAACAGTAACCCTATGAGCACAGTGTATACCCACTAAACTGGTCTTGTCTGTATTATGTATTTACCACCGGATGTCTGTATATATATTATGTACATCTACCAAATGCAGGCTATGTACAACACCTGTTGTTTCCCTTCCCCTTCTGCCACACAACCCTCCCCCTATCCCCCCTTCCTATCTCCACCCGGCCGACCTCAAGCAGATGGGTTCCCCCTTATGTGCCGTGGTTCTGCTTAAGGTTCCTTCCTGACTAACAGGGAGTTTTTTCTTGCCCCTGTTGCCATTGTGCTTGCAGGGGGTTTCAGGCTCTGGGCTCTGTAAAGCGCCTAGAGACAATTGTATTGTTATGGCGCTATATAAATAAAATTGAATTGAAAATAAAATTGAATTGAATCTCTGTAGGGACCCTTTCCATGTCATTAGACACTTATAATAACATGTACAGTATATAATAACAATGGCGTGCTTGCATGCTTTGCCCATAGGGAAATGTAGGGCTGATGTGCTGGCTTGCCTCAGAAGGAAAAGAGAGCTAGACAGAGAGAGGGGAGGTGAACAGAATAGACACCCAACATTTTTTACAAAGCCCTGGAAAATCAAAGCAAACTACAGATGGGGTAAAGACTGCTCTGTAAATGATAAATGATAAGTATACTGAATCCCTCAAGAGGTATAAGCTTACAATAACAGCAAAGAAAAATAAACTTATACTAAACCAACTGAATTGTAGAGAAGAATCAATTACATTCTGGGACAATTGAAAACATTTAAACAAATGGCCTCTTGATGATTTAGCAATTGAGAGAGAGTACTTCAGAGAGTACTTCAGAGAGTACTTCACAAACCTATTTGACCACCCTACTTTAAATTCTGACTAGCAGCACATATCCGACAGATTGGAAATCCTTGAGTTTACTATAAAGGATAATAAACATTTTCCAGTAACTCAGAAAGAGCCTGAGGGAAAGCTACACGACCTACAGCCCATGAAGGCCCATGATGTAGATCAGGGTTTCCCAACCCATGGGCCGTAATTTTTTTTTTTTCCCGAATTTTCCACAAAGAACGGATTTTTAGTTGAGAACAATATTAATTAGAGATGTCAAAATTAACGCGTTAATCTATGAGATTATTGTGGCCGAGATTAATGCGATTCAATATTTTAACGCAGTTAACGCAACTTTGTTTATTTCACATATAGGCCTAGGCCTACTGCAATTAAGTTCCTTTATTTCAAAACTCTTTTGAGTTTTATGTTGTTTTCTGGTGCACAATACAATTTTGATTGCAATATCTAGAGGAAGATTTTCTTGTATTAATTACTAGGCTCCCACCTGTAGCAGGTGCTGATGTTGCTCTTTGTGACACATAACAATCACTTATTAATAAGAATGGAATATAGATTAGCTAAAATAAGAGGGGTGTCTGTTGGGCCCCGACCTGTTACAAATACGAAAAGGTGGGCCTCGGAGTAGAAAAGGTTGGGAACCCCTGGTGTAGATCACATGTGTCAAACTCAAGGCCCGCTGGCCAGATCAGGCCCGCCAATCGATTTCATCCGGCCCGCCGGCTCCTCTGAATGTTGCAAAATGTGAAAAAATTGATTTGAATGTGCCACGGTGTAATTTTATTTTGAGCTGGCCTGTCGCGGCCGCCGGTATGTCGCACACACCACTAATACTGCAAGTCCCACAAAGCACTGCCACCGCTTTGGTAGCCTACGTCAATTTAGACTTGCAAGCGCGAGCCCTTGCCCCACTGTCTGCAGCCTCATCATCTGAAGTCCCCCCCCCCCAGCAAAAAAAAAAATCACTCGGATTGTATGGAGAACTGAGAAGAACAGGGTCTTTATTAATAGTAATAAATAAAACACTCAGATACAGCAATTCATTTGAGCATGGCATCATTCTGTGGAGAATATTCAAGCCAGGGGGCTTGAAAAGAGCGCCCTTCTGCATTTTTGGGAACTCACAATAGGACGGCAAGGCCCGACTGAATGTGAAAATTTGGTAAAGGCCTGATTGTATTTAAGATTATTGCTCTGTACATGAGCTGGATCTGTTGGATTACTCCATCTCAGCAAACAATCTAAATCTGTATCCATTGATTCTGCCTCACTCTCAATCTCAATATCCTCCCTTGTTGGCATCCTGTCCTGACTTTCGGTTTCGTCTGTCCTTTCCCTGTTTTCCAAGGCTGTGTTCGAATACGCTTAAAATGCTCCCTTCCTTCCTTCCCCCCTCCCTAGTAAGAGAGCAAGTACTGTTCGAAAATGTCTTAAACCCTCTCTTCCTCTTTAGTAAGATACCTTGAAATACGTCACATAACGGTCATTTTTCAAGAGAGCATCTGAGCTGCCTTGCTGTCTTATGGCGGCAGGTATTACCCATAACTCTCTGCGCCATTCCCTAACCGGAGACAAATTTAAAAAAAGATGGCGGATGAAATCGTCGAAGTTCCACAAAAGTATTCACCGATGTACGTTTCTTTGCTTTGTTTGGTAATTTTTTTAAAAAGTTACCGAGAAATAAACAGTGTACTATGTACTTATGTCATGATTGATTAACAAAAATAGTCTGTTTCGTTAGCGATGTATCCGTTAGCCAGGTCGCTAACAGTAGCTGCTAGCTAGCAAATAAGCACACACAGGATGATGACACAGCGTCATGTTGCCGTACATCCTATCTTAATAGACTGTTCGAAATCAACGGTTTTTGAGATACCTTCCCCCGAAAGGACCTCTCTCGTCAGACACCTGTCCAACTAGAGATCAAGGATTAGACAGCTATCTAAGAATCCGAACACAGCCCAAGTCTGTTCTGTTCTCATCTGGGTCTGGCTCTTTGTCTTTGTCTGCAGTTGATGTACTTGTCTCATCATCTGTCCAATTATATATTATTGTTGTTACCATTATCATTACTATAGTAAGGCCCACTATAAGCAGTGGTATGTTATTTGTGTTCTGCCCAGGCAAGATCGTTGAAAGTATCTCTAAAATAGCCTATACTTTTTTAAGATTAAAATGATTTAGCATGCAGCTCTTTATCCCTGTACTTTCTATCATGGTCCTTTCATCTCATATTTGGTGATCTGCACTTAGGCCTACCTGTCCTATGTGTCTCCTGGTCCACATTTTCCTTTGGTCTGGAGGCTTGTGGTTGCTCCTCATCTTAAATGTAATGTAATTATAATAAATGAATAGGCTAAAAATAGGAGTCTGAAAATATGAGCCTGTTTCACATTAATTAATTAGCCTACACATTGTCATCTTTATCACAATGCAATGTCTCTGTCTCACCTGCTGCTTTGTAACCAACTCTGAAAAGATGTGCTCCCCTTTGCTGCCTCCTTTATACTCCAGTAGCAGCCAATAGGTTGAGTATGAAGTATGAGCGGCATGACTTTTAGGGCGTGGCAAAATCTCAATGTTCGCTCGGGTTACAGTAAATGACAGCACCCTAGTTGTGTTCCTCATGGTCAAATTAGCCAGAAACCGTTGAAAAAAGTCATGCCGCTCATACTTCATACTCAACCTATTGGCTGCTACTGGAGTATCAGCTGCTTCTCTCTCTCCGGAATACTTCTCTTTTCAGTAGGCATTCTAGCTTCTACCGCACTCTACACTAAACAACACCCAGAACAGTGATAGGATTTAGGCATTTTAACCATTTTTAATGAAATAATTCATTTTATGCATTACTTCCATCATTTATTCTTCTTGTTAAAACGAAATGTTAGAAACTAACCATCAGCAGACATGTAGTTTAGTATTCCTAATCCTACCAAAAAATTTGCATGTGATAACAGGCTGGTTGTCTGGTAGGCAAGCTAGCTGCCTGATTCTTAGGCTAAACATGGCCAACTGAGCCGGGATTTATGAAGATTTTAATTCATTTCATATAACTTGATGATGATTGTTTGTTTGTTATTCATTTCTACAACTTAAAACTCACCTTTTCTTACTACGTCAAAGCAGTTGCGCATCGATTAAGTCACACTCAAATGAACACAATCAGTAAACTATCTACAATCTATTGTTTTTATTTACAGCCATTATTAATGCAATTTATTTCATGAAGTTTCCGCTGCCTAAACAAAAGGTCTTAAACCTGCACTGAAATAGCATATTTATGTAAAATATGTTCTTGCACAATTGATCAAGCATGTATATGATTTGTATTATATATAGAATGCTTCCACAGACCTTTCACCTGTGACTCACAACAAAGAATGTTGCTGAAGAGAAAGAAAGAGAGAGAAATAGAGAGAGAGAGAGAGATTCCTCAGCTGGCTTTGTTTACACCTTCTCAGATGACACTATGCAGTGTGTGCTATGAAGCACTCTCCAGTCTGCAGTGCGTGCTATGAAGCACTCTCCAGTCTGCAGCGCGTGCTATGAAGCACTCTCCAGTCTGCAGCGCGTGCTATGAAGCACTCTCCAGTCTGCAGTGCGTGCTATGAAGCACTCTCCAGTCTGCAGTGCGTGCTATGAAGCACTCTCCAGTCTGCAGCGCGTGCTATGAAGCACTCTCCAGTCTGCAGCGCGTGCTATGAAGCACTCTCCAGTCTGCAGTGCGTGCTATGAAGCACTCTCCAGTCTGCAGTGCGTGCTATGAAGCACTCTCCAGTTTTTAATTTTGGCCCTCTGTGTATTTCAATTTGACACCCCTGTTTATAGACCTTAGTGCTGCTTTTGACGCTATAGAGTTACAACCGGCCCTTTGAGGGCAACCATAATGCTGATGTGGCCCAGTGTGAAAATGAGTTTGACACCTCTGGTCTTACAGTTACAACCGGCCCTTTGAGGGCAACCATAATGCTGATGTGGCCCAGGGTGAAAATGAGTTTGACACCCCTGGTGTAGATGGTGTCCTATGACCTCATTAAAATCAGCCATTCTTAAGAGAAACTAACTAGAGATGCATTTCAGAAAATGTGATTCTGATTCATGTTAACCAGAAGTCGACCGTTGCAAAATGCTATCACTTCACTCTCTGAAAAAAGATTTGCAACAGTTTGGCTCACGAATAAACACAATTAAACAACATTTTGCAGGGTAGAAACATAATATCAACACAAATATGTACTGCTCTATCTATCTGTACCCTGATGGCAAAAGGCCAGTGGACCACTGTCGGCTCACTGGGGCCAGAGCATACTACCAGGGGGGTGCCGACCAAAATCCACCGCTGGACCGATACCTGGCATGGCGCATCTGCAAGATTTACGTTTGATGATGAAATAGGGTATGACTACTGACCAGTGGCGTCGTCAAGTCCAATCATACAGGCCATACACCGCAACATCAATATCAAAATTGACTCCTTATCTCTTGCTCCTTCCAAAGCAGCAAGAAATCGAGGTGTCATTATCGATGACCAACTAACATTCACAGACCACATTGCCAGTCTCCGGTTGTGCCGCTTCACTCTATTCAACATCCGCAAAATCAGGCTTTACCTAACCCAGTATGCCACCCAGCTGCTGGTACAAACCTTGGTGATTTCCCGCCTTGAATACTGCAACACCCTCCTAACGGGCCTGCCGGCATGTGTGGTGAAACCATTACAGATGGTCCAGAACGTGGCAGCGCGTCTGGTGTTCAACCAACCGAAGAGGGCACACGTCACCCCGCTACTCATTGAGCTCCACTGGCAGCCTGTAGCTGCCCGCATTAAGTTCCAGTCACTTATGCTTGCTTACAGAGTGATTGCTGGTTCTGCTCCCACTTACTTAAATGCTCTTGTAAGGGCAAATGTTACCGCCCGGATGCTGCGTTCCTCTAATGAGCGTCGTTTAGCACTGCCGTTTTTCAAGTACGGCAATCTAGACTATTTTCATTCGTAGTCCCACATTGGTGGAACGAGCTGCCTAGCACTACCAGAGCAGGGGCGTCCCTTAAGAAGCTCTTGAAGACCCTTTCCTAACTTGTACTTCCTCTCCCTTCCTCTATCTCTCCTTCTTTCCTCTCATGCTATCTCCTCTAACTAGTATTTAACTCGCACTTACAGTACTTACATTCCTGCACTTTTTTTAAAATGTATTATGTAAAGTAGTATTTATTGTTACACTAGGTCTCTATTGCTCGTAGCTTGATTGTTCTGTCCTTTGTACGTCGCTTTGGATAAAAGCGTCTGCTAAATGTCTAAAATAAATGTAAATGCAAAATGTAAATGGTATAACCCCCAATATTTTAAGTTTAGCCTGAGTATTTTTGCCCAAAAACTGAGGTGTTTAAAGCAAAACACTGCGTCCGAAGGAAGGGGGTATATATGGAAGTGTAACAGTGCCAAAAGTCCTCATTGCAAAATGGCACATGAACTGAATTCAAACATATTGTAACCACATGGCTTGGATTTTTCTGCATTGCAGTTTGACACACATTGAAAAAAATCCCACGGCATTCATGATGCTTGAAGTGCTTTTTGGCACTGCAAGTCTTTAGAGTTGTATAATTCAATTGTAAACGAAATTCCATAATTCAAAATTGAATACACAAATATTAACCATCCTAAAATACATTTAAAAAATATTCTGTGGTTAAAATACTGTCTTCAGTATTCGGCGGGAAATGTTCAACCCATTATTTTTCAATCTCACAAATTCAGGCTGCCAAAATTCGGATCTTATATTAACAAACATTAACACCTTACTGATACTGCTGGAGTGAAAATAATAAAGCCAGGACCTCACAAATAAAGTAAGTAAGTAAGACTTTATTTATATTGCACATTTCGTACAAGAGTTGCAGTTCAAAGTGCTTTACATAAAATCAATAAAAGCAAGCAGCAAGAGCAAGAGCAATTCATGGAGTAAAATAATGATCAACATCGTATCAGAACCTGATGTTCCGATAGGCTTCTTGGATTACTAAAATCATGATAAAAGGTATAAAAGTAATAAAAGTAATAAAACCCTTCTGCCTGGTCTTTAGCTCAGTCGGAACCATAGTCCTGCTTCATAGATTCCGCCTTACCCTGTTAAATATTTTGGTACCACTTTACAATAAGGTTCCCTTTATAAAGGTTTATAAATGGTTTATAAATAGGTTATTAATTAGGTTGTAAACCCTTTGTAAGTCATTAATAAGCCATTATAAATGAGTTATAACACAGTTCTTAACACATCGATGCCGGCTCACTATTTGGTAAGATCCCCATTTTGGCAACCCACTGTCTATCCCTTAACTGGCTATACTAGCCCATTGCACACTCCCTACCATTCTTGTATCTGTTACTACCAGCACGTAGAGATTACCCCCGCACCGTGTGTAATGTAAAACAAAAAGTTTTTTTTTTTTTTCAATTTGAATTACATGGGATGCACACTATGTCCTTATTGTCTTGTCTGTGTTTCCAGAGTTGATATAGAAATAAAGAAAAATATATTTAATTGTGCTTTCTTTGTTAGGTAGCCTAGTGACGTGACGACATAGGTCAGAAGGTCACAGACCGGCGCGCCCACGGCAAATAGGGAGCTTTGAGTTTTGATATCTTGCCTATATGTGGGGGGGGCTCTCGTGTTTCCGTTACGGTACTGGTTACTACCCCACTCGTTTTGAACGTGTTCTCCCTATGTGTATGTGATTTGTGTATGTTGTGTCTGGATGCTACTGGATGGCCTAAAATTTCCCTCGGGATTAATAAAGTATCCATCCATCCATCCAAGATCAAGTTACTGCTTACTACTCATTAATCTTATGAGTTACTAACAGGTATAACTGGCAAAAGGGAGCCTTATTGTAAAGTGTGAAACAAATCATCATCTATTAATCAGTTACTATCATTTATAACTGGCAAAGGGAACCTTATTGTAAAGTGTGAAACACATCATCATCTATTAATCAGCTACTAACATGTATAACTGGCAAAGGGAGCCTTATTGTAAAGTGTGAAACAAATCATCATCTATTAATCAGCTACTATCATTTATAACTGGCAAAGGGAACCTTATTGTTACACCCAGGACGCTGCGCTCGTCTAGTGAGCGTCGTTTGGCACTGCCGTCTGTGCAAGCACGGCAATCCAAACTATTCTCATTTGTAGTTCCACGTTGGTGGAACGAACTGCCTAGTACTACCAGAGCAGGGGCGTCCCTCTCTACCTTCAAGAAGCTTTTGAAGACCCAACTCTTCAGAGAGCACCTCCCTTCCTAACTGGCACCTGACTAGCGCTTAACTTGCACTTCAGCAGTTACATTCCTGCACTTCTTTTTCCTTTTGTCTAGGTCGTTGTTTTCTAATTCTCATGTAAAGTAGTATTTATTGTTACACCATGCTTTTTATTGCTCTTAGCTTGACTGTTCTCTCCCTTGTACGTCGCTTTGGACAAAAGCGTCTGCTAAATGACTAAATGTAAATGTAAATGTATTGTAAAGTGTGAAACACATCATCATCTATTAATCAGCTACTAACATGTATAACTGGCAAAAGGGAGCCTTATTGTAAAGTGTGAAACACATCACCATTGATAAATGAGTGACTAACATTTACATTGACCTAATATAAGTTTTTCACATGGAATGGAAAGTAAGATGCAACAGATACAAGCAAAAATAATGTATTCACACATGTTAAAAATCAACAGTCAAAATGATTAAACTGTTGAGTACAAGTGATGCTTATATTTAGACATAAAAGCTTTACGCAGACATCAATAAAACACTTTGAAAGAAATAATGAGATTCAGACTGGAAAGGCTTTTCGTATATCCATGAACAACCGTCCAAGTGGCCCATCAGGGTGACCAGAGCCAAAAAGTCAATCATTTTATCCGGATCACGGCACCGTTGTAACAAGTCCTGCGTTGTGTTCTGTGTGAGTCTGTTTGCTGGGCAAGAAATGGCCATGCACTGAAGTTCTGATGCTTTGTTCCAGCGAAGTGGAGCTCCGTACACTGTACACAATAACATACAACGAGACAGTCTGTAACATGCAGTCGTCAAACACACTGGATATTAGCCTGTTAGCAGAGGGAAAACGTATGCTAGGAACCTCATGGCATAAGACAAAACAAGATAAATGCATTAAATATCACATCGTATGCATCACATGTTGCAGTTCAAAATCTTTTAGTATATACACCGTTATGTCATCATTATACCATGACTTTGAGGGTTTATCACTTATAAATATACGTATAATTTCTTTGACATACCTCTCTTCAGATCAGCAACTTCAAACTGAAGCCTAAAAGGAGAGTAGCATGCTAACTTTAGACACAAACTAAGCCAAGTTACTTAAAGGGGCAATAGAAGTTCACGTATTGAGTGTGTTCAAATAACAAGATTAAATATAAACAAATCAGGATTTGGTGACATTTCATGAAATAAATGCAACACTTTTGGACTCCGTTACATATTTGATCCTGATTTGTATATACTAAATCTTGTTATTTGAACACACTGAGTACAACTTGTATTGCCCCTTTAAGAAACTCGGTTTTGTTGGCATCTCTCCTTTTAGTCTTCAGTTTGAAGTTGCTGATCTGAAGAGAGGTATGTCAAAGAAACTATACGTATATTTATAAGTGATAAACCCTCAAAGTCATAGTATAATGATGACATAACGGTGTATATACTAAAAGATTGTGAACTGCAACATGTGATGCATACGATGTGATATTTAATGCATTTATCTTGTTTTGTCTTATGCCATGAGGTTCCTAGCATACGTTTTCCCTCTGCTAACAGGCTAATATCCAGTGTGTTTGACGACTGCATGTTACAGACTGTCTCGTTGTATGTTATTGTGTACAGTGTACGGAGCTCCACTTCGCTGGAACAAAGCATCAGAACTTCAGTGCATGGCCATTTCTTGCCCAGCAAACAGACTCACACAGAACACAACGCAGGACTTGTTACAACGGTGCCGTGATCCGGATAAAATAATTGACTTTTTGGCTCTGGTCACCCTGATGGGCCACTTGGACGGTTGTTCATGGATATACGAAAAGCCTTTCCAGTCTGAATCTCATTATTTCTTTCAGTGTTTTATTGATGTCTGCGTAAAGCTTTTATGTCTAAATATAAGCATTACTTGTACTCAACAGTTTAATCATTTTGACTGTTGATTTTTAACATGTGTGAATACAGTATTTTTGCTTGTATCTGTTGCATCTTACTTTCCATTCCATGTGAAAAACTTATATTAGGTAAATGTGAATGTTAGTTACTCATTTATCAATGGTGATGTGTTTCACACTTTACAATAAGGCTCCCTTTTGCCAGTTATACATGTTAGTAGCTGATTAATAGATGATGATGTGTTTCACACTTTACAATAAGGTTCCCTTTGCCAGTTATAAATGATAGTAGCTGATTAATAGATGATGATTTGTTTCACACTTTACAATAAGGTTCCCTTTGCCAGTTATACATTATAGTAGCTGATTAATAGATGATGATTTGTTTCACACTTTACAATAAGGCTCCCTTTGCCAGTTATACATGTTAGTAGCTGATTAATAGATGATGATTTGTTTCACACTTTACAATAAGGCTCCCTTTGCCAGTTATAAATGATAGTAACTGATTAATAGATGATGATTTGTTTCACACTTTACAATAAAGCTCCCTTTTGCCAGTTATACATGTTAGTAGCTGATTAATAGATGATGATTTGTTTCACACTTTACAATAAGGCTCCCTTTGCCAGTTATAAATGATAGTAACTGATTAATAGATGATGATTTGTTTCACACTTTACAATAAGGCTCCCTTTTGCCAGTTATACCTGTTAGTAACTCATAAGATTAATGAGTAGTAAGCAGTAACTTGATCTTGGATGGATGGATGGATACTTTATTAATCCCGAGGGAAATTTTAGGCCATCCAGTAGCATCCAGACACAACATACACAAATCACATACACATAGGGAGAACACGTTCAAAACGAGTGGGGTAGTAACCAGTACCGTAACGGAAACACGAGAGCCCCCCCCCCCCACATATAGGCAAGATATCAAAACTCAAGCTCCCTATTTGCAGTGGGCGCGCCGGTCTGTGACCTTCTGACCTATGTCGTCACGTCACTAGGCTACCTAACAAAGAAAGCACAATTAAATATATTTGTCTTTATTTCTATATCAACTCTGGAAACACAGACAAGACAATAAGGACATAGTGTGCATCCCATTTAATTCAAATTGAAAAAAAAAAAATTACTTTTTTGTTTTAATTTTTTTTTGTGGGGCCCCCCCACGGTGCGGGGGTAATCTCTACGTGCTGGTAGTAACAGATACAAGAATGGTAGGGAGTGTGCAATGGGCTAGTATAGCCAGTTAAGGGATAGACAGTGGGTTGCCAAAATGGGGATCTTACCAAATAGTGAGCCGGCATCGATGTGTTAAGAACTGTGTTATAACTCATTTATAATGGCTTATTAATGACTTACAAAGGGTTTACAACCTAATTAATAACCTATTTATAAACCATTTATAAACCTTTATAAAGGGAACCTTATTGTAAAGTGGTACCAATATTTTCTCTACTTATGTTTCCGCCCAGAGGCCACCCTTCCTTCTATACCCTTCCTTCAGAGGCCTTCTCGTCTTCTTCCACCGAGCGCGTAAACTCAGTTCAGAAACTGTCAGAAACTTTAATTTCTAAAAGTAATATGTATTTCTTTAAAGACAAACTGATCTATAGCTTTTCTCTGTTACTAACTCCCCCCCCCCCCCCCCCCCCCCCCCCCGATTGTGGTCCAATTAAACATTAGTCCCAGCTCACTCTCTCAATATGTCTGCTTCTCTAAGTGTAACATGCATCACTTTGTCTTGGCAACTATGAACATACAAATCTTACAGGATTACACCGATTCATGCTTTACTAAGGTGTACATTGTTACATTGATTACAGACTAATCAGTAGCATCTGTAAATAAACTATAAAGAAGTAACGAAGCACATCATCAGGAGTGTATCGCCAGCTAAACATGACCAAACACCAATGACAGCTGACTTTGGTTACTTGCTAATAGCAACCAAACTGATATAACATGATTATCTGGAGACTGATATATTGTCTTGTTTTTATTCCAACATCTATACACTACAGTGTCAGAAGGTTCTTAGATTACTGACGTATTACTTCATGATTCTCAACTGTCTGACCGACTCATTTCACAAAGATACACAAGGTTGTCAGCTGTGTTATGTTTCTTACAGACTTGGTACCTTAGAGCACATTACACTCAAGAAATAAAAAAACAATAAAAGATTATACTGCATAATTCATTATAAAGTGTTATTTAGTTTACAGTTACATTGAAAACACAACTACTTTTTTTTTTATTTTTAAAAATACTAATCCTTCAATGTGGCGTAAAAATGAATTTGAATCAATAGTAATCCTCTTCTCCTTCACCAAATTCCCCCTCTTTATACCCGGCTTGAACTATTTCCTTGATTCTCTCAGTCTCCTGGGGCGGAGCAGCTGGCAGAATGGCTATCAGCTCGCCCTCTATTTTTGCCATCCTGGCATCGGTCTTCCTCTCAAATTCTTTCTTGTTCTTCAGGACCAGCTGAAGGATGCTGCCCTGAGCTGCCTGGCAGGTCTCCTGCAGGTTCAGACGCTCTTGAAGGAACTCTGGTCTGCTCTTATCCATGGCCATGAGCCTGCCCAGACTGCTGACTTTGTCCATCAGGTACTTGCTGGACACTTCAGTGTAGGTCCCTGAGATCATGTGGACCAGGCTGGCAATGTTGGAGGCTTGAAAGGCCTGGTTGTACAGCTGGTCTTTTGTGAAGTGCCTGTTGGTGTAAGAAAGTTTCTTTCCATCATCAGCTGTAGTGACAAAATTGTGCAGTGTCTTGCTGAGGCTGGTTTTCACGAGGGTGGAGACAATCTGGAAGAAGTGCACCATCTTCTCCCACTGCTCTTTGACTCTGCCCATGGCATCGAGACCCGTGACCAGCATTTTGATTTTGGTGTTAAAGTCAATGTCTTTGATCTTGCAGTTCTGCATTTCAACCAGGATATCAGTAAGCTCCTTCTGATTCTTCTCCATGTACTCCACACACTTCTCATACGAGTCCCGTGTTTGCTTGAGTTGTTCTCGGCTCTGCTCGATGCGGAAACGGGCATTCTCAGATGCTTTCTGACTGGCAGACTGTCGTCCTGAGCTGTTGCTCTCTACTTTGAACATCATGGGTGGTTTGGGGGTAAGAGCAGGTGAACCTGAGGTGGCCTTACTCTTACAGTCAAAAGCGAGGGCATCATCATTCAGCTTCTGTAACTTCTTTATGAGCTGTGTAGTTTTTCTCTCATCCCACCACTTATCTGGCTGATACGTTGCCAACTCCATACAAATGTTGATGCCCCTGTTACAAAGTGACAGAGCTTTCTTCTTTAGTTTGCACTGGGGCACCTCCTCCAATTTCTCAGAGATCCTTTGGAATAGAGACTCAGTCCATGTAGTCTTTGTACATTTATTCTTCTGATCATAGAGATTGTGCCAGTCTATGTTACCGTCATTGACATATTGTTTGAGAGTTGCTATAATGGTAAGAATCTCTCCAGACCGGCTGTAGATAGTCATTTCTGAGACTTTATCTACATCCTCCTCTTGTGGTTTGTTGCTGTGGTATGCTGTTGAGACCTTCTCTGCTGCACTGCAGGCTGTTCTCACCGGAGCAGTTATTAAAGCAGTGGCTCCATTGACAATTCCTGTCAGGGTCTCTGTGAATCCTCTAGCAATATCCATGGCAATCATGTTCCACCCGGTGGGAAGGGAATCCATTCCTTTCTTGAACTCATCTTGTGCGTCCTCCATCTGCTTTTTCATGGCCTCCATTGCTTTTTTACACTGCTCATTCAGCACTTTGGCACTCTTCTTCTTCATTTCAGTTTCCTTCATCTTCCGCTTAACTTTCTCCAGCTCTTCTCCTTGAAAGTGTTTAGCATTGATACAGGCCTCCAACAGCTCCTGGATTAAATTGATGACATCATTATATTTCTTTTCAACACCTTCTGCCAGTGTCACGCACTCATCTGCAATGGTGCGGATGTTTTCCAGTTGATTAGGCAGGAGAGTTTCAATAACTTCATCATTGCCCTGGAAAAGGATCTTGACTGCTGCCTTCATGTAATCAGGAACCATGGCCGTGTGAATGCGTATCTGATCCATATTCTTGTGGGCCTCGTTGAATGCGTGCCAGCCTGAGTTACAGATTTGCATAAGACAGGCCCTGAAGGAGTCTGGGTACTTTATGTAGTTGTAGCCGGTTGGTGGGGGGTTCTTGTTGATGGAGAAATCATCACATGACGAGATGAAGACGAGCTCCCCCATGATGGCAATAGAGAGGGGAGCAGGGGTCAGGTACTTCTCCCAGTTTGCATTGGGCTGCATCAGCATCTGGGTGGTTTCCCGCATCTCTGCTGCAGAGGTGAGACTCTGACTGGTCTTCGCAATTTGCGCATCCATGTTAAGTACTGTTCAACAAAGAAGAAACAGAAGATGTCATGGAAATTGCAAATATTTATTCTGCCAAACTGGTCTTTGTCATCTAGAGCCTTGGTGGTGATGGTCAGATTCAGGCAATTTGGTGATTCTGCCATGCTCTGACATTTCTATGTAAGTTAAGAACCCGTTCCCTGTTCTAGGCTTTTTCAGAAAACATGAACCCCAGAAGCCACCTGCCAATCCAGAGTGTTGAGAGTGGATAAGTGTATGAATGCATGTAATTATATTTGTTCAGGAGGAGGCGCTGTTGCGCCTCATATGGCATGGAGTCACGTGTGACTGATGACACCACTACCTTATAAAGGGGGATGTTCAACTTCTCTCTCACTGTTACCTGACTCTAACCGTGCAAACCCATGACAGCGCGCGTTAGCTTCCATCGCTTTGAGTGGGCGTGTTGTAGCATGTGGAAATAGCATAACAGACTGGACTAGTGAACTAGTTAGCAGGCTAGCCAATTAGTAGGCTATCTAGTCACTTGTCTTTATATCAAAACTGTCATTCTGTTCAAATAAGCCCAGGATTAAATATATAACATATCAGGAACAACAACAAGCCCTTACAAGGCCAGCCAAGCCTTTCTTTTTAGCAAATTAAACGACCAAACGACGCCACAGTCCTGCAATTTTCAAACCGTCAGAGACAACACCAAACAATCTGATTGGCTGCTGCCAGGGAAAATCGCTCCTCATTTGCATAGGATTCAACTTTTTCCAACTTTTTTCGGTAGCGTCGCCCAAAACGGTGGTCTACGTCACAATGGATTGGCTCCCGTTGAAATGCATGGGATTTAGAATATCGCGTCGCTCGTAATGGTGTCATGGGTTTGCACCGTTAGACGTTTGTCTCTTTAGCCATCAATGCGCGGCATTGTTTATTAAAGCAATGTGCACAACATGCTGCTCTCCGTTAAGGTGCAAACCCATGACACAGTAACGAGCGACGTGATATTCTAAATCCCATGCATTTCAACGGGAGCCAATCCATTGTGACGTAGACCACCGTTTTGGGCGACGTGACCGATAAAAGTTGGAAAAAGTTGAATCCTATGCAAATGAGGAGCGATTTTCTCTCAAGCACAAGAACATTATTTATATTTTTTGTACTATCCACACCAGCAGCACAAGATCACTTTCCTCCTGGACACAGACACTGTCAAAATCATTGCACATTACAATAGGGTCAGACCCTTTTCCTGTATCTGGAAACACTCTGTGTGAAAATGTTCTCCCTATGTGTATGTATATATGTTCTCCCTATGTGTATGTGTATGTATATGTGATTTATGTATGTATGTCGGTGAGGTGTATAAGTGTATATGTGTATAAGCTACTGGATGACCTAAATTTCCCTCGGGATTAATAAAGTATCCATCTATCTATCTATCTTTCCCCGGCAGCGGCCAATCACTTTTGCTAACTAGCTCACTAGTCCAGTCTGTTATGCTATTTCCACACGCTACAACACGCCCACTCAAAGCGATGGAAGCATATCGCGTCCATGTCATGGGTTTAAACCGTAAACGTCCGTTCATTCCTCTGAATTATTATTCCGCTGTGCAGGTAGGCAGAAGGTATAAGCCTACCTGTTAACAGAGTATAGACAAAGTATGAAAATGTTAATTAATATACCTGTCAAGTCAAGTTTTATCCACATGGATTTTCAACATTCCTCATGTCTGAGGTATATGACACTGAATCTCACTAAGTTGTGAGACGCTGCTGTGTTCGCAGTAAGAATATTATATA
Organism: Clupea harengus; assembly: GCF_900700415.2. NCBI lineage: Eukaryota > Metazoa > Chordata > Actinopteri > Clupeiformes > Clupeidae > Clupea > Clupea harengus. The sequence goes on from NC_045165.1 coordinate 4,082,159, forward strand.
TAATTATAATTTTGTTTAGTTCACTTAAAACGCATGACGATGTAGTCATAAACGCACACACACACACGCACAAACAAATTATATCTTATAGTAAGTAGGTAAAATAGGCTACATTTATCAAAACGACAATATGGATACATACATTTATCAAAACGACATATGGATGTTATTCATATAAAATTGTTAATTACATGGGAAACAGTGATGGTGGGGTTTGACTCACGACTTAACACAATTGAATAACATTTTGCAAGTTAGAAACACGAAGATTTGCGGTGATGATGACATGTTGTATGATTACTGTTATACACTAAAGTATGGTATAGCCGGCTATCTAAAATAATACATCTTCAGAATGATATGATGGCATGGTATATGGCATCGCGGATATCTTATGGTCCTATGAACCCATATTTTCGGCCATAGACGAACTGTTTGTTAAGGTGGTACGCAGCTGTTTTCGGTTCTTGTTTTAACAAATTTCTCCTGTGCTCTGTTCCATCTTAAATTAAATTAAATGATCCATAGATAAAATACTTACGTATGTTGCCGGCTGGTTTATCACTTCAGGCTCACTCTGACTGTCGACTATGAGTACGTTGAGATTGTGGAGAGAGGGTCGCCGCTTTTATGCTAAAAAAATGAAAATGAAACTGAACGCTGCTTTCATACGTGACCTCCAAGACCTGAGGAGGTGTGGGAGCAGTGCTTAATTTGAAACTCAGGAGGTCCTGGAACACAGAGACGCATAACGTGCGCATATGGTGTGTTATGGGAGCTGTGGTGTAATTCTAATCCAATACACTTTTTGCCTCATTCTGTGAATTTCCCTTCACTGTCATCCACCTGTCCGTTCTGTGTTAAAGGCTGTGGTGTTTGTATACAGTAATAGCTCTGTAAATGGGAAACGAAAAAAGTAGCTTGGACAAAGCCTTGCACTATACAATTGACCTATGGCTAAGCCCCGCCCCCCTTAGTTACTGTTGCTAACTCGGACAAGTTATCAGAGCTGACTAGAGTTTACAATGGCAGATATCAGTGTCAAAACGATATCCCAAGAGGCTCTAGACAACTTTTGGAGACAAAAGAACCTGATTTCGTCTAGAAGCCTTCAAACGGGACTTCATTATGCAATGGAGGGATATGTATAAAATTTAAAACTAGATATGGTATAACAAGCTTAAATTTGAGGCGAAAATGTACAGATCACTATGCAAAGGGGAGAAGCCTCATCTCACGGTCATCACGATTGCAGATAAATACATCCAATACCAGCATTGTTCATGCACCGCAGGGAAAGATTACATTAATTTACCTTCAGTTAATTTAACTAATCTGGAGAGGCACTGAGATGTAGACCTACGTTTATTATAACTAGCATTAACCTGCCCCTGACAGACAGGACAGTGTCCTAACTGTCTAGATAGCTATCGTAACAGGCATGCGTGTGTTATCGGCAAATGTTCACGTTGTCATGTTAATTCATTATTAAACTTATGTATACTTGTGCATATCGATTGTTTAATAGAATGGCTGATTTTTAACAAACTGTC
>NC_045165.1:4084211-4162600 GCF_900700415.2 Clupea harengus
ACCTAATCAATTAAGATTTCATAGCATTTTAAATAATTAACCTAATAAGACTAAGTCAATAGTTCGCTCTGATGTCGGACTTTATATGGCCTTTTCGGCTTTCCTGTTGGCGCGTCGGCCTTCTTTTATCCACATTTCTGCGAACTTCTGAGCAGGGAATGAATGCACATCTGGCCCATTAACAGCGATGAAAAGAAGACCGTGAGGCAGGGCCGGAGTGGGGCCACTTTTCAGCCCGGGAATTTCAGGCCCAAGACCAGCCCACTTTTTCCATGGTAGTGGAAATTGGATAAATGAAGCAACAGTTCAGCTCTTACTATCCTGTAGTTTTCTCTTTATTAATACCATGGTGTGGTGGCCAATACTAAGTCTTAAACTATTTTCACAATCAGAAAGTCAAGACAAAAGACGTGTTGTTCCAACGGATTTACTGTAGTACATTAAGCCACAGCAAAGAGATGTATTCCGGAAATAGATCTGCCACATTACATTCGCGCCAACATCTTTAAACCTGTAATTAGCACCTCCCATCTATGTTTTGCTTGGTTGACCAATCCAGCCAATTAAACCTGACCTCTCCATTCTGACCCCACCCAAATCAAAGACTTCCATGGTATATAATACCACACCCATTTTTACCTTAGGTCACTCCAAGCTACGCCCTCTTATTTTAAATCTCTACCTCATCTGAAATGTAACCCAAAGCTAATCTTTACACTCATTCAACAGGTATCTGGTAAAACTATCCCTTATTCATATGAAAATATCCCACATATTCCCCCCTTTGTGTCCATATGGACACACTAAACCATATTTTCATAACTCTATCAAATACACACTATCAATCTACCATATGATGAAACAAGTACATTTGAACTCCTATACATCAAAACCCAGTTTTAGCATTATTTTAAACGGTCCATCCACTTCATCTAACTCCATATTAATACCCCCATACAATACAACAGTCTCACTAGGGTGGTCCTAGATGAGCATACAGTAGTGTTTACAGAACATACAAAATGTAATACAACCATCTTATCGTGTATGCAGTGTCGTGCGTTTCGTTCAGTCTCCATTCACATGGATAAACTTAGGTGTAACAATATCAGTATCCACATTCTGGTGTTCCTTTACTCCCGAGATGCCATGCCCCTATCCCCACAGGTGGGAGCAAAAACCTTCTTATTTTAAGGTGAAAACTGAACCCACTGCCCTGTCCTGTACAGCGACACCTGCATTCCGCAGGCTGCGAAAGGCAACCATGCACATCCTCTTTTCCATCAGTTTCTGAATGCAGTGTTGTGTAAAATATAAAGAAACATACAAAAATACAATACAAACAAACATACAGAAAACCAAACATTAAAACAAACAAAACAAGCACTATAAATATAGACAATACACATCCAGTTATGTATGCAATGTTATGCAAGTGGTACAGTCTTAATATGTATGAATGTTCTGCATGCTGTTGTAGAATTGTTGTGGCCGTCCCACAACAAACATCTTCTTGTAAGTTCCACTGATGAGATCTTTCATCTGAATCCGCCGGAAAGCCTCCTCTGACCATGTTGAGCTCCATCAGTTTCCTTTCCCCAAGGGTAGACACATCCATCCACTGCAGCATGTCCATGACCTTGGCAGCCCTTCACCCAGGTCGAGCTGCTACATCTGAATGGTCCCCACTCCAACTCAGCTCCCTCGAATTGTGGTAGTCCTACCGCCTAGTGGTCCTGCAAAACAGTTAATACGATACAACACACTTAACCCCTTCACCTCTCAGCCCTATTGGCTGGAGACTCTTGTTTTAAGAACCTTAACCCATCACCAGTCTCCCGACTGGACCAGTCCATAAGCTTCCACCTGTGTATATATAGATCCAAAGATTAAAAACAATCTATACACATAATTTTCACATACTTCCTAGGCATACTTCCAAAGTGTGTAGTACGATATCCAGAGATTGCATTCCATAATTTCCCACATATGTCTGAATGTTATACTAACATAATTCCCCAAATGCTTGATTAAAACAAAGATTCCCACATATAACATATACTTACCTTTAAGTTTTGCTGAAGTCTGCTTCAGCAGCTCCCCTTCAGCACACTCACACACCTTTTCCTTCCATGACATTCACACTTCCAGCTGCATTTCGTCTCCAATCACACCCATGATTGTATGCAGCTGACCCACCTTCAGTTCATCCATTCTCACACTCCTCCAGTTCACTCCTGTGTCCCAGCGCATGACTGCTCCGTGCAGCGCTCCTGCCTCATGTAGACTTAAAGATTCAGTAGTTTACCTAGTTACCTTACATATAATTATAGACCATTTTCATTTTCTCCATTATGATTGTCTATTTCCCCTAACTTTAACTCCTTAAATAAACTACCATCCATTCAGCTACATTATCTCTCCCACAGCTCATGACACTTACCATCTCTTAGCTTCAGTCCTGTCCTCAGACATACCTTAACCCATCATATAAAACCCATCCATTCATATAATATCTATATTTCCCTTGTCATATCTATACACTTACACCTTTCAGTATAACACATTCCAACTGGAACAATAAGATTCAGCGGCCAAATCCCTGGCATTCACTTATATATTTCCCGCTGAGCTCAGGTACCAAGTTATCCTTCATTCCTGAGCCATAAAAAAGATTAAAGAAACATATCAGTGGGTATAACCTGTACCCACACCCCATAACATTCCCCGAGGTTTGATCTCCACTCCTTTATTCCTTATTATAGATGCTACACACATAGCATTATGCAAAATTTCATCCCAAAACCTCCCATAAATAGGGTGACCAAAACCCCATAAATTTACTTTTCCTAATATCATTTTCCTAATACCTCCCCCCTTACGCACTTAACACTAAAAAGTGCGTGCAAATGAACAAAGCAGATAACATGTATAGAGTTGCCATCTGGCCACAATAGCAGCTCAATAGTTTACCAAGCCTGCAGTTTACCCCTCTTTTAAATCAATTTGGTCGTATCCCTTGAAATAATTACATCACCTATGTACATTATATCTTTATCACTAAGTTAGGCAATAAATTAATTGCTGAAACACTATCTTGCAGGAAACCCTGCCCACATGGCTTATCAAAGCATAAAGACTCACATTATAATAACAAAGGATCTTACCTTGGTTACTATAACCTGGCTTGAATACTAAAATCACCCCACTCACACCATATACCAATACTTCAAAGGGCCCGTCACTCCTTCTTATCGCCCATCCCCCAAAGCAAATACAAACAAACCATTCTGTTCCTGCGGCTCCTCAGCCCAAACCACTTCAGAAGTTTTCCCCAAATCTGTAAGAGACACTTAAAAACCATGTTATTTTCATATATACTTTCAAGGTATTAACACAAAACCCACACAGTTCCTTACATCAACCTTAGGTATCAGCCATCTAGTTCCATCCTCAACCTGGCTTGCTTTCTTAAATTTCACCAACGCCTGCGCACGGCTCCCCTTCTCTCTGTCACTCCTCTCATCTGTATACCTAGAATACTGATAAATGAAACATAACATATCCTACCCCTCTTTCTCAATCTCTTTACCTTCCCATTTACCTCCTCATTCTTACTTTCCATGTACCTTCTTCAAATCACTTTCCTTCTGTCTATCCATTTTCCTATTCCCTCAATCTATAAATACATATGTAATTACCCTGTTTTTAATTTTATTTCAAGAAATGATCTAATGTTTTAAACCCTAATTTATTCATTTAAAAGTCCTTATCTATAGCCCATTCTAACTTTAACTTTTCTTACTACATAACATACCTCCATATACCCCTTTTGCCTCCTGCTCTTTCTTATCAGTTAACCCCTTTGTCATATTAATTACTTCCAAAACTCTCTCCTCAACCCCCTCTAGGCTCTATCAATCATACTCACCTCCATAAGGGAAGACCCCTGGATTCACCCAGTTGTGGCTGGTAATCTCCCTGTTCCCCCACATTCTGTTCTTTATAGCAATGTCTGAAGATATGTCCTAGTTCGCCACACGCCCAACACCTCTGTGGCCCATCTCTTTGGTTCTGACCTCTTCCAACACCTCCTCTGCCTCTGCTTCTGCCTGCTCCACCGCCTCTGTATCTGACCTGAATATGCCCCCACTTTTGGGCCTGACGCTGCGGATAAGGCTGAGGTGGCCGTTCCCAATATGGCATCTGTGGTGTAGTACCATGTGCTACCTGAGGAATGGGTGTCGGCTGCTGTATTGCCAATGGAGAAGATCCTGAAACAAGCATTTTACCTTGCCCCAGGTCCTGCTTAGGTGCCTGGGCAATTACACCTAACTGCGGTGCTTGTATTTCACCCTTTTTTGTCCCTTCATCATTATCCAACTGGTTCTGAACCAACTTCCTCTGTCTCTCCACATGTTGTTTTTCCAAATCAGCATCAACCTTCCTTTGTAAATTTACATAATGAGTTACAGCATCTCTGAACTCAGTTTTCAGCATAGATTCAATCCGATAATCATTCTCTAGTTTATTTTTAGCTGATTCTGGAAGGGCTTCAATTATGGCCTTCCTCATCATATGCCTAAGCATCTGATTGTTCTCTGGATCCGTCTCCATCCTCATTTGCCAGTCTGCCTCCACTCTTTCCACAAACACAGCAGGATTCTCGTCTGCTCTAATCTTATTGACAGACATACTTGCCAAAGAAAAAGCGTTAGGGTAAGCATCCCTCAAACATCTCCACACAGCATTCCTATAGTTATCGAATGCCACCTCATCAATCAATGGATCACCCATAATCCTTCCCAGTCCCACTTTATTGAGAAGTGAAGTAGTCGTCTCTCTGGTGAGAATCTGACTCAACAATGCTTTTATATCACCTACAGCCAAACGCTTTCCTACCACCTCAGATTCCAGCTTTTCAATCCAAATCCCAGCTCCCTCTTGTAAAATAGGAAGTCTAAATATTAACCCATCTAAATCGGTGTGACCCCACGGTTGGTAATGAGTTACATTACCTTTTGTAATTAAGGGCATAATCAAATCCGCTGATCTAACTGAGGCCTGCATCCCATCCCTCTCTCTCTCTTCCTTCTCCTTTTGCATCAAGAAATGTTCTAACTGTTTAAACTTACGTTTAACCTTCCTCATCTCTGTTCTTTGTTTTTCCAACTGTAATCCCATTCTAAACATCCCCTGAAACCCTGTGGTTAAGTGGCCATCATGCTTACCTTCCTCCACTATTTCTGACACCAAGGGGGGTCTCCCCAACCTTGCCACTACTCCTGAATCAACTTTGATGCCTGGATCAGACAACAACTGGCCAGGCAAAGGGTCCTTTGTCACCCCGCTATCTTCTCCAAACAAAACATTCTTCTCACCTTCACCCAGATCAATCAATCTCCGGGCCATCTGCCCCTCTCCAGCCTCCATCTCATCTTCTGCTCTTCCAATCTCATCTGCAGATTGTGCTAAAAGTCTCCCATGCTCCATATCCTTCTCTTTAGCCAATTTCATAAAAGCTGTTAAACTATGCAACTCCTGCTGTCTCTTAATTTCTCTCTTTCCACTTTTATCCTTATTCCTGTAATTTAATATATTTTCTTGCATTTGAATAACTAACGTCAGGTCAGAAGCTCCCTGGGTCGGCCACGGAGTTGTATGACCTTTGGTTCTTTTTGACCACTTCTTACAGTGATGCCTTACCACCTCTTCATCTAATGAATATAATTTAATTACTGCCTCTAAAGGCGTACATGGTTGTACTTCTACTAAGGCCATTTCAAAATAAAATTCCTAATTCAACTCTAACCACTGCATGTGAAATTTGAGGAAACAACCCTCCCCCTTTCTTATCACGCTCTCTCTCGTGCTTCTTGCCTGCACAAAGAACAAAGAACTTCCAGCTCAAATCTTATCAGACAGCAATCAACCAAGTAACCCTAAACCTAAATAACTATACAACTATAATTTTCGTTAGTATTACACGCTATCTGCAACTATCAGCATTTAGTTAATACCACCAACAATTATACCCAATATATATCACGCCTATATTCCACACACGAACAATTCCGTATTCTTAAAATGTAAACAAACCCACGTGTGATACTCACAGATTACCACCAGCCAGGAGCAATTGCCAAAATGTATTATATGCTATCCAATATTTATTTAGTTGTACTTCATTCAACCTTTCAAGTACCTTATGTATGTAATAACTACTTTATATCTTTCTAGTAATAATTATGTATCTTACCTTATACGTGCTTAGAGCGTCTTTCATGCTCCCCTCCGTTACCCACGTGGTTTGCGTCTTCAGTTAAAGGCCACTCTCAAAGTGAACTCGCATCTCCCTCGCGTGAAAGTGCACTCCACAAACCACTTGTTAACATTTACCGAACTTTTCCTGTGAACAAAACGTATTCAAACATCCTATACACGGCCATCATTTAGTAAAATGTCCGTCCGCTTTCCTTCACCGTTCAGCACGCCCAAGACGATAACTGCTCACCAAAACCTAAAAAGTCTTATTAACACAAGAATCACAAAATCATTCAAGAAGAAGTTAGTCAACTTTACAAACTAGTTCATACAAATGAATCGGATTGTTATCTTCTACGGTTTCATTAAATATACACTCACAATTCCAATATCATTTCAACGTTAGCCATTACGTGAAAACTCGTCGAAAACAAAGCTAGTCTTTCGGACAAAGCTTTGTCTCCGTTTTCCACAGCCCCGTGAGCTGGATATAACCCCAAAACAGTTTATTTCCACAGATCTGCAAACTGGCTATTAACCTTTAAAACAGTTTCTTTCCACAGATCTGCAACTGGAATTAACCTCTCTGTTTTCCACAGCTCCGTGAGCTGGATATAAACCTAAACTTTTATTTCCACGTCTTATTTTAAACCAAAACAGTTTCTTTCCACAGATCTGAAAACTGGAATTAACCTTTAAAACAGTTTCTTTCCACAGATCTGCAAACTGGCTATTAACCTCTCAGTTTTCCACAGCTCCGTGAGCTGGATATAACCTAACCTTTTATTTCCACGTCTTATTTTAAACCAAAACAGTTTCTTTCCACAGATCTGCAAACTGGAATTAACCTTTAAAACAGTTTCTTTCCACAGATCTGCAAACTGGAATGAACCTTTAAAACCTTTTACCTTAAATATGACTATTCCGTTAGAACATCACGTCCAAAGCCGATTCTGCGGTTCTTTTTTGGAGGATTATTATCGGACTACATTGCCTTCCACGTGAACATGAAGCACCTAGCACTCAACAAGCAGTTTACCTGGTTAAAAGGCGCCCCTAACAGAATACGAGTTGATTCAAATCACGTTTACGCAGTTCATCCAACATCCTGTTTCCAATCACGTCGAGGTCTACCAAATATGTGGTGGCCAATACTAAGTCTTAAACTATTTTCACAATCAGAAAGTCAAGACAAAGGACGTGTTGTTCCAACGGATTTACTGTAGTACATTAAGCCACAGCAAAGAGATGTATACCGGAAATAGATCTGCCAAAATACCTTCCCGCTAACATATTTAAACCTGTAATTAGCACCTCCCATCTATGTTTTGCTTGGTTGACCAATCCAGCCAATTAAACCTGACCTCTCCATTCTGACCCCACCCAAATCAAAGACTTCCATGGTATATAATACCACACCCATTTTAAATCTTCTGAAATGTAACCCAAAGCTAATCTTTACACTCATTCAACAGGTATCTGGTAAAACTATCCCTTATTCATATGAAAATATCCCACACTAGTAATAACTAGCAGCATCTGTAATAACTAATAACATTCATTTTAATCAAATATAAGTTGAAACTGTTGTTGGTTTACCTGGAATTCATTAATTGTATGATTTCATCAGGAACTTGCATAAATGGTCAAAAGTGTTGTTGGCACTGAACTGGACTTCCTCACAACAGTGACGGAGAGAAGGACCCTGATTAGGTTGCTGACTATCTTGGACAATGTCTACCACCCACTACACAGAACTCTCAATGGACAGAGGAGCATATTCAGTGGCAGACTCCTGTCACTGTCATGCTCATCTGACAGGCTGAGGAGGTCCTTTGTCCCCAGGGCCCTTCAGCGTTATAACGCTACGCAGGGGGGGGAGAGGGGGGGGGGGGGGGGGTCTGCCCTCCCCTTCTCATCTCATTATATACCAACCCACTGTCCATCCCTTTACAGGCTATACTAGCCCCATGCACAGACTTAACCACTTATATATTCTGCACTATCACTTTGCTCTTTGCACTATCCACACACACACAAGCACAAGAACACTATCTTTGCACTATCCCCACAAGCACAAGAACACTATATTTTTTGCACTATCCACACCAGCAGCACAAGAACACTTTCCTCCTGGACATCGACACTGTCACAATCATTGCATTCTGTACCATAGGGTCAGACCCATTCTTGTATCTGTAAACACCCCCACTCCGTGTGAATATGTTCTCCCTATGTATATGTGATTTATGTATGTATGTCTGTGAGGTGTATACGTGTATAAACTACTGGATGACCTACATTTCTCTTGGGATTATTAAAGTATCCATCTATCTATCTATCTATCTACCTATCTAAAACCTCTCCTCTCACTATCTGTAGCCTAAAGTCACCTGAACTACGCCCCCTGACCTGGTGGATCAGACCCTTAGTCACCTGCAGACCCCTCTCTTAGTTGACATTGGCACTTTCCATCTTCTTTGCCCTCTTCCATGTCTCCCAAGTGCAGTATCCTGGACAACCTGAAAAAGACCCTGGCCTTCTTCCCCTTCAAATGGAAGGACCAGCTCCACTGTCTGTACAACGACTTTTTGATTCTCTCGAACACCCCTTTCTAAGAACTTCAAATAAAATACGGACTCTATGCTTATTACCATATTATGCTTATTACCATAGTTGAACTTAAATATGTATGTAATGATAGAATCGTCAGCAGACGAACTTTTAGATAATGGACCAAAGAGGCAAATCAAAGGTTTGTCTGAGGTTTATTCCAGTGTGCTCCTGCAGGGAGTCAATTCCAGCATCCAGAATAGAAACAATAGACTAAAGATCATTAGAGTGTTACAGTTTAAATACCAGTCAGCCATGGGAGGATACAGTGGGGTCATAGGTCAACATTGGGGGGTGTGTTACAGGTGGGAAAAGGGGGCATGTGAGTGGGAGGGGAGGGGAGGGGAGGGGAGGGGAGGGGAGGGGAGGGGATCTTCTTATGGAAGATCCTGGATCACACAATGGCCCCAAATGGTGGATACATGTTGTGTATTCCACACACCTGGGGCAGGGAGAGGATGTCTGCTGAGGTGCAATGGGGCATTTGTTCCTTAATCCTATTAAGCATAGGCCCTGGTGGTGGCTTGATCTAGAGGTGTGCCCAGACAATCAATACACATGGCACACACACACACAAACACACAGGAGAACAAGCTTGCAATGCAATAGTATAAGTATACAAATGAATAGTAATATCATTTTCCATCAGTATCTTTAACAGAAATCTAATTCAAATTTGAAAAGCTCTTAATTTGCTTATGAATTTTTTCATATATGTGATTTTGACTTTAGATTGATGAATTTATGCTGACCACAAAATATACTTGCTATTTAAGTAACTATTTGTAAGTATTGTCTGCCCTCCCATTCTTGCATACATTGAAAGGCATATTTAGTTTGGGTTAGGATGAGATAAGTTACTGTATATCTTCAGATCTTTAACAACAATCTGCAAATTTATTTAGGTTATTTGACAAACTAGTAGGGGACATACTAAGAACCATATGGTGGCTATTAAATTGACTGGATTGGCTGGTTCTTCTGAGATCCTTTGCTAGGAAGAACCATTTGCGAAAGTTCTTCTTGGAACCATGACATTCCCCATATTACTTTGCATTGCATTACTCCCAACTCTGGTCTTCACTACAAAACGGTTTGGGCAGTCATTCTTCATGTTATCCAGCTTAAAAAATATCTAATTAGCTCATTCGTGTTTGTCTCAGAAAATGTATAGAAACATGCAACAAACCCCATTCCTCATCTCATACAACAAATAGGCATTTTATTTATCCATAAAATGAATACACACACACACACACACACACACACACACACACACACACTACCTTGACATTAAAAAGAAAATTTACTTTTGAATACTTAACTATACTAATGCAAGTAAAAGTTACACTGAAGACCCAGTGGGGCTGGAGTAATATTTGACTAGGAGTATCTATACCTTAACTCAAGTAATTGGTCAAACATTGGTTAGAAAAATAGTGTGTTCTTAATAATAATACCAACAATAATTATACCAAAAAAAACAACACACAGCTGGATGAAAGGAAAGTGCTCTGCTCCATCATCTGAACTCACATCGGACGCGGTAAGCTCTAGTAGTTTACTGTGGTTCTTCTCCATATCCATCATTAGGCTATTTATGCCTTCTGTGTGCAGCAGGTCATCTCCAGTGATCTGACCGAGTGATGTTGTCATCTCCTCCATCACCTTCATCACAGGCTCCAGCAGGATCTGGCATCGGGTCTGCAGCTCTGCCACGCTCCCCCTTCCACACAGCAGCCCCAGCTGATGGACAGTTCTCCTCACTTTAGCCTGAACATCAGCAACAACCTCCCGCTGCACAGACACCCCCTGCAGTTTGGCCTCCATCTCATGAATCTTATTGTCAGCCTCTTCGATGTCGCACTCAGCTTTACGGATCAAGGACTCGTACTCGTCCACTTTGCCAGAGTATGATCTCACCTGAGATTCACAGTTTTCCACCTCCTTATCAGTGCTGTCCACAGCATCAGAGGCCCGATTCATGTTTCTCTGACCAACACCAGCCACAACTGCTCCTGAAAGGTACATCGAAAACAGCTGCCTTAAAATCATTGGTCATTGGCTGTAATTTCAATTAGTATGGCAATCACCAGTTAACATTAGTTGTGTCTGTACCTAGTTTCATAATTATGTATAAGGCAAACACTTTTCATCAACTTCAGTCATATTTACTCACCAGCGATCGTTCCCACAATTGGGATAAACATGAGCCCAATCCCTACATTTCGTGCTGTCTTAGCTTTGTCTCTCCTCCGTCTCTGGTGGTCTAGGGTGTCTTCTGCTGACTCCAGGGCTAAATACTCTGTGTCCAGAGCTTGAATGTAACTCTCTAGAGAGGACCTGTGTGACTCCAGCTGTGTTTTACATGTTTCTAACTCGCTCTCACTCTGCTTTCTCTGATTCGCTAAATTACTCTGCTCTGCCATGAGTCTCACAGTCTCCCCATCCAGTCGTTGAAGCTCTTCTCCGGCTACCAGCTCTGACTTTTTCATCTGCTGCTTCATGTTTTCAATCTGGTGTCTGATGTCATTAAAGGTCTGGCATCCAGGAAGGACAATGTCTGCATTCACACTAAGGAGCATGTCCAAGACGTTGTTGAGGGAATGGAGTCCACTTTTCAGGGGTCCAATCACAGCCCGGGCCAGTTCCCTCAACTCCAAGGGCAGGGGCCCTTTATATCTGTGGGTACAGAGAGGAAAAGAGTTAAGGTCAACTAGAAACCTAGAGTTAGAAACCTCAGATTAGCTAAATGGAGGCCGCTGCTACATTATAGTGGCATATTTCTAAACAGGTAAGCTAATCACATCCTTTCAGTCTTTATTTCACAACTAACTTATACAAACATCAAGGACACAAGACTGATTAGTGCCAAACATCACTTACATTCACAATTTTTATTTAATTTTTCAGTTTCCTGTAGGTACAGAGAGGAAAGGGTTCCAACTAGCCCTTAAGCTCTTATTCTTTCACAGTAGATAAAGTCAATGCCTATGTCCAATAGTATGATGGATTAGTTGAAGAAATAAATATCCAGCTAAACCTTTCACCCAACAACATACAGTACAATGTAATGTTTCCCCCTAACTATAGAACCTACCACCATTGTACGAATGGCTTTAACATCTTATGTTTTTATTAGTATTTGTACTTAAAGGTGTAGTCCATGAATCTAATCCAATCTAATAAAAGCATATATGACAATACTTAAGAATAAAGATGTGCAACATGCAGTTTCTTGACTTACTCATATGGTGAAACCACCTGCATATTTCCTGTAAGATAAACACAAGGCCATGTTAATACACTGAAACACATTCTCATTGTTCACCTTTTCCCCAGTGATAAATGATGATCACAGATATACTGCAGTTCCAGACTCATATATGTGCATGTCCAGAGACTGTGAAACTCAATAGAAAAAAATTACAATTGTGCCCTTTGTGTGCAGAGGAAAATTCTGTTTTAACCAGGTAGTACAATTGACAGAAACATATACAGGACCAGTGAAAAATGGACACCCTTGTGTTGGGGATGTCTGCACCATGTGCTTGTGACTGACCTGTTCTTGGCAACTTCATTTTTTCCAATGATTTCCCTACGTGGTTGATTTGTTGTTGCTAACCTAAATGCTGTTGGGCTCATCTTGCCAGCATTTAAGATCTCCTTGTCAGATAATTAGGAGTCTCTATAATATTGTAGTGAACTCTGTTTACTGGCCACAGTGACTACGCCCCGCCAATGAATTAATTATGACAAGCTGCAACCTGTTGCCTGTTAAGGGTGTATGATTGTTCCTGGAGCAGGATGGTAAAAGACGGCCTGAATCTGGGCGCAAGCAGAGAACGCTTGGCAGCACTGAGAAGAGAAGTCATAATCTTTTGTGGACTTTGTGTGATCGTGTGTTTGGGTTAAGGGTGAGTTAGTCCCCGACCGGGGTTAATGTCTAGTCCCCTCCACTAGTTTAAGTCGGCCATAGAGAGGCTCAGTTGTGTTTGGGGTAGTGGAAATACGGGTGGTCGGGTTGTATGTATTAACTATAAGTTGTAATAAACAGTAAATGTGTATTCTGTGTTTGTGTATGCTTAACTCCTCCTCCTGTAACATAACGACTATAACAATATACTGTGATCAATTCTGAGTCAAGCCATGTCCGAGTCTCTACAATATACTGTAATCCAGTGGTTCCCAAACTTTTTACAGTCCCGTACCCCTTCAGACATTTAATCTTCAGCTACGTAGTTGCAATTCTGTTTCAAAGGGTAGAGGGTAAGTGTTATTCACAGAAAACGAACGTACGCCCAAAAAAACACGTGTAGACCATTCCTGCGTTTATAAAGGAGAGACGACACAGAAAGTCAGGACAGGATGCCAACAAGGGAGGATATTGAGATGGAGAGTGAGGCATAATCCATGAATACAGATTTTAGTACAAATTAGGCCTTTATCAAATGTTCACATTCAGTCGGCCTTGCCGTCCTATTGTGAAGTTCCCGCAGAACTTCCATAACAAGTAAATTTTCTTCACAAGGACTGCTGGAGCTGCAGGGACTGCTTGGAAACTGGATGACTCCAGCATCTAACACTTCTACATAAAAAAATCTGCAACCAAACTGTAAGTTCTGACAGGTAGCTAAATGGGCTGAAATAAAGTTGATCAACTCACTGACAACTGACAGTCTTAGGCTCAAAATGATCACAGCCAATCATGGATTATGATAAATGGCTGTAAAAGACCCTTAACCATTCCTGTGCACTCATTTCACATTTCAAGGCTAGGCAGAAATATTATAATAAGAAATATTATAGAAAGCGACACTAAAACTTCCAGTTCCAGTTCAATGAAAGCACCCACTACAAGGACAGGAAGCCAGGTAGTTGGTGGTTTGTAGTTTGTGGTGTGGCAGTTAGCATAACTTATGATAACTAAGCTCTTCAACCCAATGCAGCCCCAGAAGATCAGAAGGTAATGATGGCGAGAAATGAGGGAGTTGAAGGGACTGAAAATGACATCATAATTGCTATAGGTAATTATCTAGTTTGCTTTTGAAGGAATATGTCATTTTCCTGAACTATGTAGCTTATACTAGCCCAATGCTACTAGTAGACTATGTAGCTATGTTTATGTAAGGCAGTGTATGTGCCACACTGCTAGGCGGCGCTGCAGCCGTGTTTTGTAAATGATCATTTGTTTGGGTGACCCGTAAGGTTCATGAGTTCTGGTGCCTGAGAGGCCATGAGTTACTCGTGATTGAGTGCGTGATGAACGAGATAGTGGCTGTGCTGGAAATAATAAATCTTGCCACCATTACGAAACCTCCTCGTCTCCCATATCAAATCCTTTGGACGCCCAACCACCCGCCAACATAAACCAACAGACAACACAACGCAGAGTAGCAGCGGGCCGTTGGATAGTGAGAGAGAGGGCTACATTGACACGTACCTTGTATGTAATCTATCTGTGTATGTTTGCTGTGTCTGTATTGTGTGTTTTGTGGCTGTGGAGGGGTCTATAGGAAGGGGCCAGGATTTTTTTCAGTTGTTTAATTTCAAAATCTATCCTACCCTTGATGGTTTTTCCAGCATCGCCTACCCTACCTTTGAGAGATACTAACTAAATGCATTTCAGAAAATGTGAATGTGATTCATGTGAAGCAGTAGTCGACCGTTGCATAATGCTATCACTTCACTCTCTAAAAAAAGGTTTGACTCTACCACCTGTTGGATGAGCAATGAGTGATGAGTGGCTATAGATGGGCAACGATCATGATAGGCACCTATGCAACGGTTTGGCTGACGGATAAACACAATTAAACAACTTTTTGCACGATAGAAACTAAATAGAAAGATTTACTGTTCTACCTATGTGTACCCTGATAGCAAACGGCCAGTGGACCACTGTCGGCTCATTGAGGGTAGAGCTGGCGGTCCGTTGGCCTTTTGCTCCTCGTTATCTGGCAGTCCGCTGGTGAGTTACAGACAAACAGCCCACCATTTTGCCACTCACTTTCAAAATATTCTTTTCTTTAGTCATTTACACTTCTTTAGTCATTTTCAACAACCCTTAACATTTAAATTGATGTTACCAGTTCCAGTAACACGAGACTTGACTTGACATGAGACCAAGTCATTTTGTAAGTTCTAAGTTGCCCTCTTAGTTTAAAATTAATTGAACTATTTATGTTTAGTTTATTTTAATTTCACTCTGTCTGACATGGTAGTGGTGACCTGGTGGTCACCTGGCGCCCAACTTCAACCCCCATTGAAGTAAGTGAAATATTTGGGATTGCGGAATCTATAACATGCTGCATGCATTTAGTCAGTGACCGTAGCAAATGAGCGCGGCTTTGTGCGCGTCTGTGGGAAGCAGCCTAAACATGGACGGATTAAGAAACCACGGGCTCCTGGGCCTGGACATGTTAAAGCCCCCCCCCCCCCCCCCCCCCCCTTGCGGGAAAAAAAATTGTGCACTCGCAAAACACGCACGCACACACAAACACCATTAGGCGTATATATATATTTTTTACCAACAATGTGGATTTAACGGTCGAATTAGATACTTTGGCTATTGTATTGGGAAAGTAAACAGGTCAAAGTTTAACATCCACCTTCGGTGCACTGTCCTGCTATTGTTTCTGACATTACATGTGACAGGGCAACAGCCGAGTGATTCTTTTCCAAATTGAAACTGATTAAGACCTACCTGAGCAGCATGGGGCAGGAGAGGCTGAATGGGCTGGCTATCCTGTCCATTGAAAGAGCAAATCATGCATCACCACTTTTATGTTTGAAAGGAGTCGTTCGGCAAGTGTACTGTGCCTCTGGCGGAACTGATGGTCTTCCCAGCCAAACAGGTCATCCACCACAACATCAAGATCAATACTGACTCTTTGTCTCTTGATCCATCCAAAACAGCAAGAAACCTCGGGGTCATTATTGATGACCAACTGACCTTCACGGCCCACATCGCCTCTGTCTCCAGGTCGTGCCGCTTTGCGCTATACAACATCCGCAAAATCAGGCCGTACCTAACCCAGTATGCCACCCAGCTGCTGGTGCAAACCTTGGTGACCAACCGAAAAGGGCACACGTCACCCCGCTACTCATCGAGCTCCACTGGCTGCCAGTAGCTGCTCGCATTAAGTTCAAGTCACTTATGCTTGCCTACAGAGTGCTTACTGGTTCTGCTCCCACCTACCTAAATGCTCTTGTAAGGGCAAATGTTACACCCAGGACGCTGCGCTCGTCTAGTGAGCGTCGTTTGGCACTGCCGTCCGTGCAAGCACGGCAATCCAGACTATTTTCATTTGTAGTTCCACGTTGGTAGAACGAACTGCCTAGTACTACCAGAGCAGGGGCGTCCCTCTCTACCTTCAAGAAGCTTTTGAAGACCAAACTCTTCAGAGAGCACCTCCCCTCCTAACTGGCACCTGACTAGCGCTTAACTTGCACTTCAGCAGTTACATTCCTGCACTTCTTTTTCCTTTTTTCTAGGTCGTTGTTTTTCTAATTCTCATGTAAAGCAGTATTTATTGTTACACCATGCTTTTTTATTGCTCTTAGCTTGACTGTTCTCTCCCTTGTACGTCGCTTTGGACAAAAGCGTCTGCTAAATGACTAAATGTAAATGTAAATGTGTTGTCAGCTTGTAGGTCTTGACGTTCAGATTCTGCGCCTAGCTATATCGTATCATCTCGTCACATGATCAAATACAGACTTGACATTGGCGAACAAGATACATATTACCCAGCAATCATCAATGCATATCTGTATATGACAAAAATAACAAATTAAAATAGAAATGATTCATTTAATTGAATCAGCTTTTTAATCGTTTCTATAGTGTATGTACGATAAGCATATAACTGTGTTATAGATTGCTACTTACGATTTCCCCCTAAAAATTATGAAAACCATGACAGAGACAGGTTTGCCATTTTAAGGGAATATATACAGTGGGGAAAAAATATTTGAACCCCTGCCGATTTCGCAAGTTTGGCCACTTGCAAATAAATTTGTGATCTATAATTGCAATGGTGTAAACCTGGTGACCAACTACAAGAAAAGTCTGACGTCTGTGCTTGCCAACAAGGGTTATTCCACCAAGTACTAAGTCATGTTTTGCTAGGGGTTCAAATACTTATTTTCTGCATCAAATGCAAATTAAGTCATAAATGTTATAAAATGCAGTTTTCTGGATTTTTTTGTTGATATTCTATTTCGCACTGTTAAAATACACCTACCATTACAACTGTCAATCGCTCTAGGTCACTTTGCAAGTGGCCAAACTTTCGAAATCGGCAGGGGTTCAAATACTTATTTTCCCCACTAAGGTATCTCAGGAAGTCGATAGAAAAATCATCCTTGAACACTGTCGCATTAAACTAGCGAAACTTTGACATCCATATGTTCGGAAAAATTTAGAAAGCAGCGTGCTAGGCTTTGCCTACGAATCTTCCGCGCTGGCTGCAATGTCTAATTACGCCCCTGGCGCATATGCACATTTTCTAAGCACAGCACAGGTACACTCAATTAAAGGCAATAGCAAATGAACAAAATACACCTTTTTCAACCACAAATAAGAGATACATAACAGCGACTTCATGCAGAGGCTCTGGCTTAGGCGCCCCTTGAGCTCATGGGCCCCTGGGCCTGGGCCCGGTAGGCCCGTTCGTTAATCCATCCCTGAGCCTAATGATAATAATACAATCGATTTGTATATCGCTTTTCATGGACCCCAAAGACGATTTTTTAGAGCAAATATGTAAACAGATGACTGAAGATATGGTGGGAAGGTGTTGTAGTAAAGAACGATGTGACACATAGGCTATCACCCTCATTTCATAGCACCCTCAGTAAAACGCCGAGCTCCCCCATAGCACCTGCAGAAAAAAATCTCTGGCGCCGCCACTGGTGTGTCTGAGAAGCCCACTGTGTGAATAGTTTTGAAAAAGTGGACAAGGTATAGAGACAAGGGTGAAAATAATTGGAAAAAACCAACCCAATTTTGGCAGCATGAATTTGTGAGGTTGAAAATCAATGGGTATTTTTACAACTGAATATTTTTTGAACTGTATATTAGGAAGGTGAATATTTGAGTATTGGACTTTGAATGATGGAATTTTGTTTTCAATCGAACTATACAACTCCAAAGAATTGCAGTGCAGAAAAATTCAATTCAAATGCTGGGTTTTGTTTTAAGGCTGTCAGACTGCAGAACCAAAAAATTCAAGCATCATAAATGTTAAATTGGTAAATGGTAAAGATTTTTTTCAACGTGTGTCGAATTGCAATGCATAACATTTTTAAGCGATGTGATTGCAATATGTTTTTATTCAGCTCATGTAATTCAACATACCATATTGCACTGAGGACATTTGGCACTGTTATATTTCCATATGAATAATTCAGCGCTGCACTGTGCACACAAAATTGGAAGACGCGCGCAGCCAAATGAAAAGGTCCGCTTAAAAGATCCTCGCAATTTCACGACGAAAACCCAAGGTAAATCATTGAGTATTATACAATGAATCGAATTATGTTGATACAAAAAAAACGTAAACTGGCATGACAATATAGCAACCCAGGCCGTTACACCAATAATAAGCCTGAGGTGAACAGACGTTCAAGTCTGTCAAGTTAAGGTTTCTTTCGCTCTCTCTCGGTTCAGTTAAGTTCAGATGGCACACTTGGGGAACAAAACACATACATATAGGCTGTATAAGGATAAAAAAGGAAAACAAAATGTTTTTTTTTTTTTAATCTTTTGTCGCGTATGTAATCCTAATATCTAGATACCAACACACCAATGCTGACTTCCTTTACAAAAAAGAAGAAAAGCCCCAGGCAAACTTGACTTAGCCCCTTTCAATTAAAAACATTTTCAAAAAGATATGTTATAAAATATTGGCATCGCGGGAATGGTTATGGTTCTATGAGCACATCTCAGCCCTACGTGTCCTGTTCCTTGAGATGGAAAGGCGCTCCGGAGAAATTCGTAAAAAAATCGTAAAAACATTTATACCACAAAGTAGTTTGTAAGCAAGAATTCAATGAAATTATCTGAGGATAAAATACTTACGCATGTTGCTGGCTGGTGTATAATTTCAGGATCACTTTGATTCTCGACTAAGAGTCAATCCAGATTGTGGAGCGAGGGTCGCCGCTTTTATGTTATATAAAACTGAGAATGAAACGGTTTGGGCTGCTTTCCAAAACCTGACTTCCGAAGAATGCTAAGGGTATTACTTCTCCAGTTTAACGTCCAGTTTATCGTGTTAACTGGTGATTTTTCACGTTTTCTATTAACTAAGGTTACCCAAGTCCAGATGTTGACAGCCGCAGGATCCTCAACCCTATCGAATGAACTACAGAAACTAACAGCCTAATGCTCCTTCTGTTACGTAAGCAGACGTTTGACAACTATGACATTCAGGTGTCATTCGCAATGGTCAGTCCACGTGTTCTGTTTCCGTATATAAGACACTCTTCACACAGTTGGCGAAACAGAGGTATATGTGGCTTTAACTGTGAATCTTTTTGCATTGCTTTCAGACAAAATACACACACACACACACACACACACACACACACGCACACAGACAAGTCCACAATTTTCTCGTTCAAACTCCAGCACCTGCAAAACACAAAACATTTGCAGCACACTTTTCAAATGCTAATACACTGTATTACACGTTCAAAACGGATTTCGTGCATTTCTTCAGTAACTGAAATATAAAGAAAATATTGGCAACAAAAATAAATAATGATCATTTGAAACAGCTATTTGTCTGGTTACCAAACATACAAAAGGGGACGGCTTCTGATTTGTTTTGGAAACATGGATCATGGATCATGGATTTCATAACCTGTATAATGGACTTGTGCCACCTTGCGAGTTTGAGCATTAACAAGGAAACTGTGAAGAAGTATTACACAAAATGGGGGCGGTAAACTTTAAGCTGCGCCACCTGTCATAATGTGCAGAAGTAGGAAGAAATGAGAACCCAACATAATAGCGGTAAATGGAGTGGGACAAAAACTTGTATCTGATGTCATTTTGAAGGGGACCACTCAAGGAACGTAGTGTAATGAAATTATGTGTGATGTGTTAGGCTGTTTTGACATGACTCTTGTATGGGGGGAGGGATCTAAGGGATGAGCTGGCAGTGTTAATTAATGGGCTACACCTGGTCATTGATGAGGGTGGAGGAGAGTGAACGTGGAACATAATCATTGCTGAGACAACATGGATAAAAGAAGACCACAGCGAAAGGTGAGCTGTCTGGGAAGCGGTGCTAGATTGCTCACGTCGAGCTGCATTCAAGGTGTAGGGGTGACTGCTGTTCGCATGCTGCTTAGGGCTGCCGGCGGTGAGGAGTGATACCTGTAGCTAAGGCTGGGGAAAAATTAGGAGTGCGTTGGCTGCTTCTCAGTTAGGGGCTGGCGTTACTTGCGGAGACCTCACGAATGCTGGATCGGTGGTTTCTGTCTCTCCCCTTACCGATCAGTGCCCAAGTTCAGACCCCGGGGGAGGGTCTTGTAACTCGGGAGACTTAAGTTTTAATCTCTATTCGTGTGTGTGTGTGTGTGTGTGCGTGTATGAGTGTGTGTTTTAACCTGACGGCGTAGCCAGTTTATGATCTGGGGTGGGAGGGTGAAAAGAGACGGTGGCTTTGTGTGCAGCCCAGCTGCGCTCTTGTGTGTGCCTATTGCAGTGCCGTGGGAGTGTGTGCAGTGCCCTACAGCGGTGGTGTGTGTTGGAACTTTATTTATTGTGGTGTGTTGTATTGCTGTGTAACCCACCTAGTTTAACAGGGCCTTGGGGTAGTGGTTCAGTCGAGTAGCACTGAGGCTTACTGACTGTTTTAGTAACCTGACCTGATCCGCCATTACTGGTAGCCGTATGAATTGACTGAGTAACTTGTATAATAATAATGACTGTTAACTATTTCTAAAGTCCGTGTACAGCCTCGTTCTGTGTGCATTCTCCCAACCGAAAGAACCTGCCTACAAATTAGGTTTATTACAGTAGTATTATAAATGTAACACATAAGGGATGAGTATAGCTGCCATGGCAACTGTGCAACAGTACTGGGTGCATGCCCTCCTTGTGCCAGACTGACATGGACCCTAGTTAGTAGATAGTGAGCCCTATTTTCAGAAAATGATTCTAGGCAATTGTAAAAAAAAAATCGTTTATTTCAGATAGCCATGACAATTTATGATGGACCTATGGAAGAGGAGGTGCAAAATTAAAGTTGTATTTAGTGTTACGTTGAAACTATTTGCGTGGTGCAACCTTGTGCAGGGATTTATCCACCCTTGTTTGTTTTTACCCCCCGGCCTGTATTTGGTGGCTGGTGTCGTGCCGTTACTGTGAAGCATTTTATGGCTTCATAGGATTTAGGCTTCACAGTAACCAATGTTTAGCAACAGCCAGAAATCTTTACTATTGATAGGAATTCAATAAATTATCAAATACGTTAATTTCTCTGGGTTTAACTTATTTTACTTATTTATCATCTACTGAAAATGAAACCTCCCCAGCATGATCCAGGCTTACCTGATCACGACTAACATCATTCACCTCTACACATCTCTCACCTCTACACATAACTCACCTCTACACATCATTCACCTCTAGACTAGTTGAGAGAATGGAACACTGTAAATGTGGAATGGCCAAAGACAGAACTCCTACAGAACACACAGACAGAAAATGCCAAGATGTTAAGAGGCAAATTATATAGAGAGCCACTTTATAACTTAATAAATGTTTTTAAAGGGTTAATGCCTACTCAGAAATAGTTCCATCAGGTCTGCCTCAGTAAGAACATAAGAAGCATAAGATAGCTGAGCAATAGTAAAACACTAAAAAAATGTGCATTGTGAACATTATAATTTTTTCGCATATCTTCATAGACATTGTTTAAGCAGTTTAAAGGTTTGAAAGAAAGTTGGTTATCTCTATACCAGCATGTGAAAGCAGAGCCGCCTCTCCCCCTTTCCTGTAAAGCCCTGTCATGCCACCCACCCATAAACCTGAGGCTGCCCAGTTCAACCCCAACAAAAACACACCATGTGCTGTAGATAAGAGCTTATTTAGATATGAAGGATTGCAGTATGCAAGAATGTGCAGAATGGGTTTAACCTTTGATCAAGCTGACTGTCATTGAGATAGGTGACCCGTTGCAGATTGCTTAGAACCAATATCTGATAATAGGGCTTGCTATCTACTAACTAAGGTCAGTCAGTCTGGCACAGGGAGGGCATGCACCCAGTACTGTTCCACAGTTGCTCAACCACTCATGCAGGGAGGAATCTTCTTCCTGCCATTGTGGCAGCTTCTAAAGGTCCATCTACCTCTTCCCTGCCCTGCGGTGTTGCCACATGCAGGACTGTCTGCACACACTCCTAGCGGTGACATTGGCGGCACTCCACAACTTCACAGCACCGGCAGAAGAGGGCACCAACATTTCCATGTTGTTGGCCAGCCCGGTGCCGAGTGTCAACGTTGTAGTCCTGCAGTGCTTCAAGTCACACTGCTGCCTGACCCTTGGGGTCCTTGAAACTGATGAGCCATGTAAGGGATGTGTGGTCAGTCTGGAGGCACTACTTGCTGTAGAAGTGGTGGCAGAAATAGTGTAGGGCCTGCACCACCAAAATCACTTGCATCTGTGTCCATGATGAAGGGCTGCCTCTAGTCGGTCTAATATGCTAACACTGGTGCTTTGACGAGCGTTTCCCTCAGCTGGTTGAAGGCCTTGGGGCATCTGTGAGTCCAATGGAAGGCCTGTCCTTTGTCAGCCAGTTCAGTGGGCTATCAATGGTCATCAAATCAAAGTCTTAAATAAAGTGGCGGTGGTAAGAGGCCAGCTCCAGGAAACTAAGCAAGCCAGCTCCATCCTGGGGTACATGCCAGTGTGTTAATGTGGACTCCTCTAGAGCGGGTTAAACTTCATTGGGTTGAGGCACAGGACAGCCTGATGGATGACTGTGAAGGTTGTGCAACATATCCTTAAGTATCCATAAGTTCTTTACATGCACCATCCATCATCCAGGTAAACCTCACAGTGACACGCAAGAATGTCCATGACGAGTTATTTTTCTTCACAAGGACTGCTGGAGCTGCCCAGGGACTGCTTGAAAACCGGGTTGACTCCAGCATCTGACACTTCTGCTTTTAAAAAGTTGCCAGCTTGTTTAGCTAGCTAGCAACCGAATTGTAAGTTTGGACAGGTAGCTAATGGTCTGAAATAAAGTCAATCAACTCACTGACAACTGACAGGCTTAAAATGATCACAACCAATCGTGGTTTATGATAAATGCCTCTAAAAGAAACCTTAACCACTCCTGTGCACTCATTGCATGTGACCTGAGTCTCAAGGATAGGCAGACATATTACTAAAGTTGGCGAGCTAGTCACACAACAATGGCAGAGAAAGCGAAGCCAAGACCTCCAGTTCCAGTTCAGTGAAGGCACCCACCACAGGGACAGGAAGCCAGCAGGCAGTTGGTGGTTTGTAGTTGTTGGTGTGGCAGTTAGCATAACGAGCTATGGCTACTCAGTGATCTGGGCATCAACACCTCCATCAGTAACTGGATTCTGGACTTCCTAACCAACAGACCCCAGTCTGTCAGGTTAGACAACAACACCTCCTCAACCCTCATCCTGAACACTGGTGTCCCACAGGGCTGCGTGCTGAGCCCTCTCCTCTACTCCCTCTTCACCTACTGCACAGCTGTACATGGTTCTAATACCATTGTAAAGTTTGCAGACGACACAACGGTTGGCCTCATCAACAACAACGATGAGTTGGCCTACAGGGAAGAGGTCCAGCACCTGGCAGTGTGGTGTGCACACACCTGGCTCTCAACACCATGAAAAACAAGGAGCTAATTGTGGACTTCAGGAGGACCAAAGGTGGCGCACACACCCCGATCTGTATCAACGGGACGGAGGTGGAGCGTGTCGCCAGCTTTAAATTCCTGGGTGTCCACATCTCCGAGGACCTCTCTTGCACCCTCAACACCTCAACCTTAGTCAAGAAGGCTCACCAGTGTCTCTTCTTCCTGAGGAGATTGAAGAAGGCAAATCTGTCTCCTCAGATTCTGGTGAACTTCTACCGCTGCACCATTGAGAGCATCCTCACCAACTGCATCTCAGTCTGGTATGGCAGCTGCTCTGTTGTGGACCGCAAAACTCTCCAGAGGGTAGTGAAAACTGCCCAACGCATCACTGGTTCCCCACTCCCCACCATCGAGGCTGTCCAGCGCAAAAGATGTCTGCGGAAAGCGCGCAGCATCGAGAAGGACAGCTCCCATCCCAACCACAGACTGTTTGCCCTCCTCCCCTCAGGGAGGCGCTACAGGGCCCTCCGTTCCCGGACCAGCAGGCTCAGGAACAGCTTCTTCCCTGCGCCTGTCACCCTGCTGAACTCTGCATCACGGTGATAGCCCCCCTGGCTACCCCCTCACATTCCTTCCTACAGTGACTGTATTCCCCCCTCTACCCTGGCCTGACTGCCACACACCTCCCTCCAGCCACTGAACATTTGCACTAAAATTGTTCAATTGTCTATATCTATTTATTTAAAATTGTTGTCCATATCCATATTCACCGTATTTATATCTTATCATGTCTCCTACCTCATTTATAACTTCTACTGCCACTTTCACCTGTACTTCACCTGCACTTTACATATATCCACATCTGCACTAATCACCATTATTGCTGCTTACTGTTCATTTCACTTATATCTTATACCATACTGTATATATTCTATTTATCTATTTTTATATTACCACTTTGCACATACTCTGCACTCTTCTGATTTTGCACTTCTGGTTAGATGCTAACTGCATTTCGTTGCCTCAGTACTTGTACTCTGTGACAATAATGACAATAAAGTTGAATCTAATCTAATCTAATCTATTTACTTCTTGAAATTCTGAAATAATCGGATGGCCTACCTGCCTGGCTACCTGCACCCACCCATAAACCTGAGGCTGCCCAGTTCAACCCCAATAGAAACACACCATGTGCTGTAGATAAGAGCTCATTTAGATATGAAGGATTGCAGATTGCAGTACTATTAGAATGGGTTTGAGACATTCTAGCATAGGGCTCACTATCTACTAACTAGGGTCCATGTCAGTCTGGCACAAGGAGGGCATGCACCCAGAACTGTTGCACAGTTGCCATGACAGCTACACTCATTCCTCATGTGTAAAACTTATACTACTACATTCCTTGAGTGGTCCCCTTCAAAATGACATCAGATACAAGTCGGTCCCACTGCATTAGTCTGAAATCCTCAATGTTGCACAATATGCACATGGAAAATAATAATTGATGAACAGGAGATTTTCCCGTTGCAATCATGCAATGCCTTCCTTTATAGACAATAACGATCATACACCCCAATCGCACTAAACAACCAGACTCAAACAAAGAAATATTGTATTAATGAGCCTATTAAGTATTGTATTATTGTATTAATTAGCCTGTTGTTAACCTTTCCTGCTAGTCGTAGTCGGAGATTACAGGGGAGCCCTTTGTTTGCTCCAGGGCCGAAGTGTTCTGTATTCTAAACTCCGGGGTTATCTCCCTTTCCCTTCGGTCTGCAGTTAATGAGCAAATTAATGGCAACTTGATTTGGCCCAAGGATTCATAAAAGAAAATTGAAAATTTCAATAAATTTGACAATTTTACATTACATTACATTTAGTCATTTAGCAGACGCTTTTAACCAAGGGATATTTTAAGCTTGGCCTACCATTGATAACACAATTTCATAGTAGGCTTTTTTTCTTTATTTTTGGAACTCAGCCCCTTTGAGGCAAGGATTGAAACCATTGCACTTTTATTTTCTCTATTTTTGAACTGATGTTATTTGTTATTGATTTAGAACTTATCGTTATTTCAATAAATTTGACAATTGTAAGCTTGGCCTACCATTTTATTGGAGCGACAGGTGGGGCTTGAAAAGGCCCCTTGTTCAAAGTGGGGAATGACAGAAAAAGACTGAGAACCACTGTATAAGCTGAATATGTCTAAGGGTGCGTTTTAACCAACCCATCAGGCAGCAAAACAAATCAGCCCTGGAATGCTACCTTTTCATTCCTTCCCTACCAGTTTTTGATACTTCGGCCTTCACCTTAACATTCAAGTCAAATTACTCAATGAAAACTATTTTTTACTAAGATCATCAGTCATGTTCAGGCTGACCTTGGCATTTGTGCAGTGTAGCAGGTAGAGGACAGAGAAGGGAAATTCAGAGAATGAGACAAAAAGTGTATTGGATTAGAATGACGCCACAGCTCCCGTTACACATCATATTAAGGCACGTTAAGCGTTTTAGAATGTGCCTTCTGCTGTTGTAGGCCTACTGTCTAGGTGTTCCGGGACCTCCTGTTTGAAAATGTAGCACTGCCCCCACCCCTCTTCATATATTGTAAGTCACGAAGGAAAGCAGGGTTCAGTTTCATTTTCTATTTTCCAGCATAGCAGGCCACCCTCTCTCCACAATATCGACGGACTCTTTGTTGACTGTGAGAGCAAGCCTCAAGTGACTCGACTGAAGCTGCTGGCAACATATGTAAGTGTTTTATCTTGGGATCATTTCATTTCGTTCAAGATGGAACACATTTTCAAGAAGAAAAATTCACGACAAATTTGTGAAAACAAGAAACTAACAGGAATAGAGCTCCGTTAACGAACAGTTCGGTTACGGCTGAAAAGATGTGCTTAAATGACCATAAGTTTTCATCGATGCCAGTATTTAATAACATATAATTCTGAAAATGTGTTGTTTTAGACAGAATACTGCTGGCTATAGCTACTATACTTTAGTGTATGTCATTAAACATACCCCGTGTCATCATCACGGCAAATCTTCGTATGTATAGCCTCCCCTGCAAAATGTTATGATATGGGTCAAACCGTTTCATATTCAAATGGGTGCTCATCATGACCGTTTCCCATGTAATTAACAATTTTCTATTAATTATATTGAACCCACTGTTGTCGTTTGGATAAATGTAGGCTATTTTACTTGAGTAAGATTCGTTGTGTGTGTGTTTCTGTGTGCATGCGTTTAGGTACATGGCTACATGCGTCCTGCGTTTTAAGAGAACTAAACAAAAAGTACATGGACTCAGCAGTGCTGTTGCTCTTTTATTTCTGAATGACAGACAAATACAAAAATCGTCAATGCACGCAGGATCCTTTTCCTTTACAATGCGAACAGAAATGCAGAGAGGAATACAGCTCTCCTTGAACATATTCCAGAAAAATACATTTTCAATACGAGTAAATCAAAGCAGCATCAAACAGTGCACAAATAATCTCAATAATAATGCACAATAACAATGCACATATAACCTACACATTTTAGTTTTGGAGCAACATACCTGAATGACAGACAAATACAAAAATCGTCAATGCACACAGGATCTGCACAGGTAAAATGAAATAATATAAAACACCTGTTTCCATACGGCAGTGTAAAGGGGCTATTTACCAGCCTAATTGCTGCCCCCTGCAGGTTTCCTTATTTGGACAACATTACCTGGGCACTGAATCAAGTCACACGCACACAAAGGTTTAGGGAAAAGCAAGGACTTTTATTTCTCTTTATATTATATTTTCTAAAAGCACGTTGGGGGGAGAGCAGTGGCCAAAACACGCATCACATCCATGTAAAGTGCTAAGTGCAGATTAATAAATAGTTAGATAAATAACATGAAGAATATAGGCCTATACACAGGGACAGATGGATATATAAATTAGCAATACATACACAGCAAATTCATAGGTGTTTCAGATGGGCAAAGTACAATCAGATAAAATACGTTAAATTCATCCCAATCATAAGGTCAGTGATAAAATACACATCAAGAGCCAGAAGGCATCCACAGCACCCATATGCACAGCAAGCCAAGGCTAAGTATATCCCCTCTTATTCCTCTGTACAGACAAGGCACTTTGCACAGAATATGAGCTTGCTCTTCTTCCTGCTCACACATGCACACGCACTAACACACACAAAGAAACCCGCCGGGGAACCCAATTCGCCCGGAAAACAACAAGACATTGGATGCATCAGAATACTAGCTGATGCGCTTGCCTCCTCGCTGCGACCGCCGGACGCGGGGTATATTGAAGGTACACAGACCAGTGATCGCAACACGCAACAGTCAGCTCTCTAAGCCAGGGGTTTTCAACCGGGGGTCTGTGGCCCCCTGGTGGTCCGCGACGCCATTGCAGGGGGTCCACGACATGAGCCTATGTTGATCAGTTCACCATTGAATTTTACATTGATATTTCAACACATTTCCAGATTACTTTTGAATATCGTGAAAAATATCAAAGAAATTACACTGACAAGTGCTACAGGCGTAATATGTGTGCGGGGGGAGGGGCGTGGCGACGGCGGCTAGTGATCTACCCTGATAACTGCACATATTTAAGTGTTATAGGCAGAATATCTGTGCAGGGGGAGGGGGCGTGGTGGTGGTGGTTACAAACACTCACACGTGTACAGGCACATCAGTGGGCAGCAAATTACTCTCTAGTCAGAATGGTGGTCCCTGGGACAAAACCAGTTGAAAACCCCTGATCTAAGCCAACGCACATCGGACTGCGTGTCTTATCGGCAAACATTTGCGTTGTCATGTGAAACCATTATTAAACTGAAGTTATAGATTGTTAATCCAATATTAAATTTAGCATTTTGATTGTTTAAAGCAGCATAATGGAACAATTGCTAATCGCTAACGAGATGCTAGCGGCTAAAACTAGCGAAACCTCTTGAAATGTGCTTACTTTGACACTATGACAAACTAGTTAGTCAACAACTGTCCTAACACAGTCAAACATCAAGCAAGTGCAACACAATACAAAGCAAGACGGCAAATAAGCTACTTACTAGTTCGGCAGACAGTAGAAACCGGGCGGCTTCAGCCAAACCTACATACCGTAAATCCTCAAATAAAGACCGGGATTCAATTAGAGGCCGGGCTTCAGATAGTAGCCGGGGACGTGGTCGATACGGACAAATAAATGCTGTGCCCCGAATACAAGCCGGGGGTAAAAAAAGGTATCGGTAGCCTATTTTACTGTAGCCTACCAGCATCAGTCCATCAGCATTAATGTTGTTGGCCAATTTCATGGCTGTTTGCAATACAAAAAGAAATGTTTCAGCCTACAAGGCGAATTTGTTATTATACAGTTACTTGCCTAAACGATAGAAGACATTCCTACAAAATACCTCTTTTAAATGATTTTGTTGCCGTTTCGTGATTTCCGCTAAGAAAAAAATGTTCTTCAGGCTAATAGAACTTTAACGTTCCAGGTGTTGCGTAGCAACCCATTACTTGCTGACTTCAAGTTACAATGACTTTCCGCTACGTTAAATGACCGGACTTCTTGCGGAATGATATGAAAGATGTAAATTAGAAGCACAAAACCCGTTGCCAATGACAGCGGTCATTAACTTTTCGCAGTGGTGAATATCAAGAAATTACAGACCTGCTAACGTTGGGGTGCCCCATTCAAATCAACGGAACTTTTTGGAACATTCTGAAATCTGTATAATAAGTAAGAAATAAAGGCCTGCCCCTAATACAAGCCTGCCCCAAATACAGGCCGGTGCGCTGTGCAGCCTAAGTAAATAAAAGCCCCAGCCACAATTTGAGGATTTACGGTGACCCAGTAGTATGCCTACGGACCCTGGTATGGCAACGGCACGGAAGCGATTCTCCATATTAAAAGTCATTGTAGCTTCCCCAATTTTTTTTACGCTGTTATTTTAAAGTAAAACTGCTTATCCTAACCCTAACCCTGAAGTACAATTACTGCATAATGCCACTTTAACAGATTGGCCGATGTTTGACACTGTCTTATAACTGACATAGCTACGCTAGTTCCAATTTAAACGGCAGATGCGCACACCATTAGTAATGCGACGGGTAAACAGCACTCACCCACGTCCTGGACCCCGCCCCCCCATCGTCTTGCACTCAAACCACCTGCTTACAGCAGCACTGTTAGCTAGCTGGCCAGCGGAATGAGGGGAACGGAATGTATATGTAGAATGTGCATAGAACTAGTAGGTTAATTGGCGTTCCTGAAACAGATAAGAAGAACATCTACAATCTTCCTGTTGGTGCATATCAGTACATTAGGCTACACATCAGCACTCTATATAAAGATATTCATAATCATACTTGCCAACATTTGAGTAGCAAAATACAGGAGATTTCGGCGTTGGTGGTGGGTGGGGAGTTTTGAGGGGGGAATGGATAGCAGAGGTGGGCATATTATGGTTTTGAGGGATGTTGTGCATATTCATAGACAAGTATTTATAGACAACGTATTTATTATGTATTATGTAGTCTTCAGTATATAAATAAATACACAATTACTGTATTTATTAACAAAAACATATGTATTTATTATTATGTATGTATTCACAATGAATGTATTCACAATCACTTATTTATTATTATAACAACTAACTATTGTAATAACTTATTATTTATTCAGGAATTGTTTTATTACAACAAAATCATTCATATGAACATCCCAGAAACAGTTGATGTAAGCCTTGCACAGGTCTCAGGATATGTATTCTAATTTAAAACTACTGTTTTGTAGTATTGTATATGTAGGTGGCTGACTTGGCTGCCCTAAGTGTTTTCTTAGATGGGGTGTACTACTTAGTATAGTTTTTTTTGCAAGGCAAGAGAGAGAGCACAAAGTGCTGTTGTTCAAACAATTTGTTTAACCATACTGAAAGTCCTCTCTGAGGAGGCATTGCTATGTGAAATCGGGTGTAGATCGATGGAGAGACTACAGCAGCATCCCATAGCGAAGATAGTCTAGACTAGGAGAGAAAGAAAAGACAGAGTGAGTGGGTAGAGTTTGGCTGTCCATATGCGTAGATGAGGAGTAGTGGTGGTGAGGAGCAATGTTTCCAAATCCATCAGTAATTGGATCATGCTATAAGGGAGAGAGAACATTTTTGTTAGTAGACATCAATTTGGGAAACAGATAAGGAGATACTTTTAGATAGTCAATTAACAGTAGGCAATATGGCCATTTTATCAGTATTAATATAGGCATTAGCAATGTGATATAAAAGAAGAGGGAGAGAGGGTGGCTGCCTGGGTAGGTGTATGGGAATATTATTTAGCATTTGGTTTTGTTATGTTTAGTTATGGTTGGCTGGCATGGTGCATGCGGATTTTAGTTAGGATTGCAGGATACACAACAGTGCCTAACTGGCTAGAGACAGCCGGAACATGCACCGTATGCTGTAACCAGGATCCATAAAGGCCCTCCTTCACTATACAACATATGCTGTCTGTAGGCCAGTTTTATTGATTTGGGGGATTTTGTATGTGTTTGGTTGTGATGAGTTATGTTTAGTTTTGTTTGCTGGCTTGGTGCATGTGGAGTTTTGGTCATAAGCTTTGTAAGGGTGGCAGGATACACAACAGTGCCTAACTGGCTCGAGACAGCCACAACACACACCGTATGCTGTAACCGGGATCCGTAAAGGCCCTTCTTCACGATCAAACATACGCTGTCTGTAGCCTAGTTGTATTGATTTGGGGGATTTTGTATGTGTTTAGTTGTGATGAGTTATGTTTAGTTATGTTTGCTGGCTTGGTGCATGTGGAGTTTTGGTCATAAGCTTTGTAATGGTGGCAGGGAACACAACAGTGCCTAACTGGTTGGAGACAGCCGCAACACGCGCCGTATGCTGTACCCGGGATCCGTAAAGGTCCTCCTTCACAATACAACGTATGCTGTCTGTAGCCCAGTTTTATAGATTAGATGTGTTTAGATATGTTTAGTTATGCTGGCTGGCTGGCTGGCCCAACAGGTGATGGGTTTGTTGATGCAATTACTTGTGGCTATAGGATGCACTAAAGAAGAATGTCTTTAGTCTCGATTTGAATATACAAAGGGTGTCTGCATCTCGGATGGAGGCAGGGAGATTATTCCAGAGGAGGGGGGCTCGGAAGCTGAAAGCTCTGCCTCCTATTGTGGTTTTAAATATTCTTGGAATTACGAGAAGGCCTGCACTCTGGGAACGGAGCGGTCTTGGAAGGCAACAGGGGACAACTAATTCCTTAAGGTAGTTTGGAGCCAAGTTGTTTAGGGCTTTGTATGATAGAAGGAGTACTTTGAAATCAATTCTACTTTTGACAGGGAGCCAATGCAGAGAGGCAAGTACAGGTGAGATATGTTCATATTTTTTTGTTTCAGTGAGTGTACCAGCAGCAGCGTTCTGTATAAGCTGGAGGCTCTTTATTGAGTTGTTGCTGCATCCGGACAGGAGAGCATTGCAGTAATCTAGTCGCGACGTTATAAATGCGTTGATTAGTTTTTCTGGATCTTGGAGGGATATGACTTTTCTAATTTTGGCAATATTGCATAAATGAAATTATGTCTTTGAGATCTGTTTTATGTGTGAGTTAGGAGTTACACCAAGGTTTTTGATGCTTAGTATTGGGTGTTGGGATGCCATCGAGTGTGGGTAGATGGCTAGATACTTTAGTGTAATTCTCAATTGATCGGGGCCTACAAGCATAACCTCAGTTTTATTAGAGTTAAGGTGCAAGGAGTTGTTAGCCATCCAAGATTTTACATCTTGCAGGCAGGTTTCTATCTTGGGTAGAAGTTCAATTTCATCGGGTTTCATGGATAGATAAATCATCAGCATAGCAATGAAAGTAAAGCCATGTTTCCTTATGACAGCACCTAAGGGTAGCATGTACAGGGAGAAGAGCAGTGGTCCAAGGACAGAGCCTTGGGGAACACCGTAGCTTACACTGGTGTTATTGGAAGACTTATTATGGACATGAACAAATTGATGGCGACTTTTGAACTCTGAACCTTGTAAACATAGGTGTTGGCTATACATATGTGAGTTTAGCATTCAGAAAGTGTGTGTGGTTTCACTACTGCATATTTATAATTTCAGAGTGACCTGTGCCTCTCCAAAACTTGTGTCCCTAAAAATGCATATTGATGAGTTAGGTGTAAACAAACCTGGGACACCTTAGACAAAAACAATGGCCATTACGTAATGGCCCTGGAATGTCTTTGTGGCCCACTACCCCCACAGGTGTTCTCGCCACACCATGGCCCAATAGAGATCACTGAATCACCATGCCCTTATCATATGAATAGCTGTCATTTGCTAATGGTGGGTCCTTAGGTCCAGAGACTGAAATGTGCAAGAGATCAGTTCTATTCTCCGTACAAAGTCCTTATTTATATTTTATTTTCGAACTGTATATATTTGAAAAAAAGGGTTCAAGGTTCTGTGGGGGTTCTCTTTACGTCTCTAGGACAAAAACTCACAGAGCTTTAAAGGCATATTGACAACCGGTGGGAAACGGTCCCTGAAGCGTTAAGTACACAAGCAGATTAGAAGCATTCCGGGGCTAGAGTGCACAGTAGGTAGCAGAAACTCTATCAACAGGAAGTGGTGTCTGGAGCTTCTGTGTGATCCAGCCTAGCCAGCTGTCTTACCGCCGTGCCCTATGTTGAAATCAATACGACAAGCTTTGCAAAAAGCGTGACTATTATCAAGATGACTGGTCGATATGCATGGAAATTCCTCCGTCCAACAAGACTTGAATTTACAAACATATTTCACCTTCTTCGGTGGTACACCGACGTCACCTTCTGCCATTTTCCCTTTCCCTTGCAGTTTCAACTTTGCGCGTCAATAGCCTGCGCAGAAAGATCAACTGCGCAATCGGATGTAGGTTGCCAGATTGATAAATGGGTTGAAAATGGTATAGGGTATTTATTATGTAAGATATACATGATCTGACAACTTTAGAACATTGGACAGACATTTTGATTTGATTATTAATGAAATACATTTGGACCTCGTAAAATACGGGATATTACCGGGAAAAATAACAAAAAACGAGAGGGGGGCGGAATATGGGAGAAACCCAGGAAAAACGGGAGAGTCGGAAAAGTTAAAATAATCAGGACATTCAATTAGTGTCAATCTGTACATAGATCCACGATGCATCTGATGCATGAAAAGTTCCTAGCGAACTTTACAGCTAATCAGTGTGTCTATATATAGAACCTTGTGGTCGGCTGAAAAATATAAATAAACGTTTTGCCCATTGATAAGACTGTACCAAAACCATCACAATACATACTAAAATACAAAGTAAATGTAATACGTTGAAGTTTTCAACATACATTACATTTTCTAATGTGGTATTTTGCACAGTAGACCTACCCGTTGACAAGAACACCACTTCTGTCTGGGTAAGGCAACACTACATGAACACAACCTGCAGACCTGCAGTACCCCATACCTCCAAAGGTGGCTCCACAACACCAACACTGACTAAACCTGCTCAATCATGGCGAAACTCATATAATTGTTATACTACATTTTCAACTCTGTTACACGAAAACGGTAGCCTCTCGTACTCCGCAGCAGTCTAATGAACTTGTAATTATTATTATATTGGCAGTGAAAATCTGTGAGATTTAGTGAGATTCAGTATCATGTATGTGAGGGATGGGAAATATTGAGTCCCTTTTAAAATGTGAGACTTGACAGGTATATAATTTAACATGTTTCATAATGAGTCTATACTCTGGATTGGCAGGTGGCTTCTGGGGCCCAAATGTTTTCTCAAAAGCCTCAAATCTTTTTCAGGTCTCTCTGTTAGCACTTTTCGATAAACAGGTAATGGGTTCTTAACTTAAGAAAAATTTAAATGATCAGAGCATGGCAGAATCACCAAATTGCGGTTTGACCACCACCCCTAAGACTCTAGAGGGTTAGGACAAAGACCAGTTTGACAGAATAAATATTTGCAATTTCCGTGACAACTTCTGTTTCTATTTTGTTGAACAGTACTTAACATGGATGCGCAAATTGCGAAGACCACTCAGAGTCTCACCTCTGCAGCAGAGATGCGGGACACCACCCAGATGCTTATGCAGCCCAATGCAAACTGGGAGGAGTACCTGACCCCTGCTCCCCTCTCTATTGCCATCATGGGGGAGCTGGTCTTCATCTCCTCAGGTACTGACTTCTCCATCAACAAGAACCCCCCACCAACCGGCTTCAAGTACATAAAGTATCCAGACTCCTTCAGGGCCTGTCTTATGCAAATCTGTAACTCAGGCTGGCACGCATTCAACGAGGCCCACAACAATATGGATCAGATCCGCATTCACACTGCCACAGTTCCTGATTACATGAAGGCGGCAGTCAACATCCTTTTCAAGGGCAGTGATGAAGTTATTGAAACTCTCCTGCCTAATCAACTGGAAAACATCCGCACCATTGCAGATGAGTGCGTGACACTGGCAGGAGGTGTTGAAAAGAAATATTCTATCGTCATCAATGTAATCCAGGAGCTGTTGGAGGCCTGTGTCAATGCTAAACACTTTTATGGAGAAGAGCTGGACACAGTTAAGATGAAACTGAAGGAAACTGAAATGAGGGAAAAGACTGCCAAAGAACTGGATGAACGGTCCAAGGAAGCAATGGAGAACATGTCAAAGCAATTGGAAGATGCACAAGATGTGTACAAGAAATCAATGGATTCCCTTCCCTTTGGGTGGGAAATGATTGGCATGGATTTTGCTGAAGGACTCTCAGGGTCCATAATAGGAGTTGTCAATGGAGCCACTGGTTTAATAACTAATCCGGTGAGTATAGCCTGCAGTGCAGTAGAGAAGGTCTCAACAACATACCACAGCATCAAACCACAAGAGGAGGACGTAGATATGGTCTCACAAATGACAATCTGCAGCAAGTCTGGAGAGATTATTTCCATTATAGCTACCCTCAAACAATTTGTCAATGACGGTAAAATAGACTGGCACAATCTCTATGATCAGAAAAATAAATGTACAAAGACTACATGGACTGAGTCTCAATTCCAAAGGATCTCTGAGGACTTGAAGAGGATGCCCCAGGGCAAACTAAAGAAGAAAGCTGTGTCACTTTGTAACATGGGCATCGCCATCTGTGAGAAGTTGGCAACGTATCAGCCAGATCAGAAGTGGGATGAGACAAAAACTAAACAGCTCATAATGACGTTACAGAAGCTGAATGATAATGCACACACTTTTGACTGTAAGAGTAAGGCCATCTCAGGTTCACCTGCTCTTACTCCCAAACCACCGATGATGTTCAAAGCAGAGAACAACAGCTCAGGACGGCAGTCTGCCAGTCAGAAAGCATCTGAGAATGCCCGTTTCCGCATCGAGCAGAGCCGAGAACAACTCAAACAAACACGGGACTCGTATGAGAAGTGTGTGGAGAACATGGAGAAGAATCGGAAGGAGATGACTGATGTCCTGGTTGAAATGCAGAACTGCAAGATCAAAGAGATTGACTTTAACACCACCATCAAAATGCTGGTCAAGGGTCTCGATGCCATGGGCAGAGTCAAGGAGCAGTGGGAGAAGATGGTGCGCTTCTTCCAGATGGTCTCCACCCTCGTGAAAACCAGCCTCAGCAAGACACTGCACAATTTTGTCACAACAGCTGATGACACAAAGAAACTTTCTTACAACGGCAAGCTCTTTGCAAAAGACCTCCTGTACAACCAGGCCTTTCAAGCCTCCAACATCGCCAGCCTGGTCCACATGATCTCAGGGACCTACACTGAAGTGTCAAACAAGTACCTCATGGATAGAGTGAGCAGTCTGGGCAAGCTCATGGCCATGGATACGAGCAAACGAGAGTTCCTTCAAGAGCGTCTGAACCTGCGGGAGACCTGCCAGGCAGCTCAGGAGGGCATCCTTCAGCTGGTCCTGAACAACAAGAAAGAATTTGAGAGGAAGACCGATGCCAGGATGGCAAAAATAGAGGGCGAGCTGATAGCCATTCTGCCAGCTGCTCTGCCTCAGGAGACTGAGAGAATCAAGGAAATAGTTCAGGCCGGGTTTAAAGAGGGGGAATTTGGTGAAGAATTAGAGGATTACTATTGATTCTACGTAAATTTTTCACACCACATTTTCCACGAAGGATAAGATAAGTAAATTACATAGTATGCTTAGAAATACTACAAGAATGTAGTCATATTTAGCTGAAAAATAACACTTTATAATGAATTATGCAGTATATACAGTGGGGAAAATAAGTATTTGAACCCCTGCCGATTTCGCAAGTTTGGCCACTTGCAAAGAAATGTGTGATCTATAATTGTAATAGTAGGTGTATTTTAACAGTGAGAAACAGAATATCAACAGAAAAATCCAGAAAACTGCATTTTATAACATTTCTGACTTAATTTGCATTTGATGCAGAAAATAAGTATTTGAACCCCTAGCAAAACATGACTTAGTACTTGGTGGAATAACCCTTGTTGGCAAGCACAGACGTCAGACTTTTCTTGTAGTTGGTCACCAGGTTTACACACTTCTCAGGAGGGATTTTGGTCCACTCCTCTTTGCAGATCCTCTCCAAATCCTTAAGGTTGCGTTTCAATGGGAGGGAATGAGGGAATGAGGTTCAAGCCCAATTTTCTACGTTACATGGCCCCATCCATCGTCCCCTCGATGCAGTGGAGTCGTCCTGTACCCTTGGCAGAGAAACAGCCCCAAAGCATAATGTTTCCACCTCCATGCTTGACGGTGGGGATGGTGTTCTTGGGGTAATATTCAGCATTCTTCCCCCTCCAAACGCGGCAAGTCGAGTTGATGCCAAAGAGCTTGATTTTGGTCTCATCTGACCACATCCTGTCTCCCAATCCTCCTTAGAATCATTCAAGTGTTCATTGGCAAACTTCAGACGGCCCTGTACATGTGCTTCCTTGAGCAGGGGGACCTTGCGAGTGCTGTAGTACTTCAAACCATTAAGGCGTAGTGTATTGCCAATGGTTTTCTTGGTGACTGTGGTCCCAGCTGCCTTGAGATCATTCACAAGCTCCCCCTGTGTAGTTCTGGGGTTATTCTGCACCTTTCAGATGATCACCGATACCCCACGAGGGGATACCTTGCATGGAGCCCCAGACCTAGAGCGATTGACAGTTGTTTGGTGTTGCTTCCATTTACGAATAATCGCACCAATAGTTGTCTGCTTCTCACCAAGCTGCTTGCCGATGGTTTTGTAACCCATTCCAGCCTTGTGCAGGTCTACAATCTTATCTCTGACGTCCTTGGTCAACTCTTTGGTCTTGCCCATGGTGGTGAGGTTGAAGGTGTGAAGTATGATTCTTTGGACAGGTTTCTTTTATACACGTCACCAGTTGAGATCACGTGTACCTTGTTAGGCCTAATGAGGACTAATCTGTGTGCTTCTTGGGCACATAACTGGTCATTGGGAGCCAGAATTCTTGCTGTTTGCTTGGGGGTTCAAATACTTATTTTCTGCATCAAATACAAATAAAGTCATAAATGTTATAAAATGCAGTTTTCTGGATTTGTTTGTTGATATTCTATTTTTCACTGTTAAAATACACCTACCATTACAATTATAGATCACACATTTCTTTGCAAGTGGCCAAACTTGCGAAATCGGCAGGGGTTAAAATACTTATTTTCCCCACTGTATTCTTATATTTGTTTTTTAAATTCTTGACTGTAATTTTTTTAATAAGATACCAAGTCTGTAACATCAGTAATCTAAGAACCTTCTGACACTGTAGCCTGTAGATGTTGGGGATAAAAACAAGACAATATATCAGTCTCTAGATAATCATGTTATATCAGTTTGGTTACTACACACTCCTGATAATGTGCTTTATTACTTCCTTAAAGTTAATTTACAGATGCTACTAATTAGTTTGTAATCGATGTGACAATGTACACCTTAGTAAAGCATGAATCCGTGTAATCCTGTTAGATTTGTTTGGTCATAGTTACCAAGACAAAGTAATGCATGTCACACTCGGGAGAGAAGCAGACATATAGAGAGTGTGAACCACAATCAGAAGGGGAAAGTCATGAACAGAGAAAAGCTATAGATCAGTTTGAGTCTCTAAAGAAATACATATTACTTTAGAAATTAAGTGTTCTGACTGTACATGCTTAATACGCCAAACATTTCTTTCACAATAAAGCCTTTACTTGTCAGGTCTTGGCTCTATTATTTTGACTCCAGCAGAATCAGTAAGGTTTTAATGTTTGTTATGGTCTGTATACTGGGAAATGTACTGGCTATGAGGAATACTGGACCAATCCTGACTCATGTAGTGTCTCTCCAGTATTGAAGTTATCTTTTACATGCTTAAAAGTTAACATTATTGCTTTTGCTCTCACACTATGGCTAGATCTCTTAACGTCACATGTACTTCCAACTCTAGCTCGCCACCATCTAGTCTAATTAGAGATCCCACTTCTCTATGGTACGCCACAGGCTACCCAGGGTAATGGCAACTACTAGCCCAAGTGAGTAATAAACCATAATAAAACAATTTAATTTAGCTTGACAATTCTCAGGTCTGGGCTCTAGTATTCAGCTGTCTGGACTATAGTTCAGCTGTTTCAGAAACAAAGGTGTTAATTGTAGTGATGTTACTGAGACTGGTGATGAAACTAATGGTGGTTCTACAGGAGCTGCAGAAAGTGTTTACTTAACAGTGAAAAACTAACTATGAATCATGTGTGCGATTGTACACATTTGTACAATACACATTGTACATAATTTGTCAATGATGAAATGAAACATTACCTCGTTAATAAGTACTGGATATAAATAAGCTTAACACTTGGAAGAGTATATCAGTTTATGGACAAACCTATAGCCAGCAATGGTTGAGTATGTTAAGTATGAGTTTTTTTGTTTTGTTTTCATGCACTTGGAAGTATTGACCTCATTTTCAAAAACATCGGCAACCAGACAATCAAGATATTCGCATTCTGTATTCTGAATCCCTCAAAAGGTATGAATAAGGGCAAAGAAAAATAAACTTGCAAAACCAACTGAAAGATCTAGAAGAATCAATTAACTCCGGTGCTGAATCCTTGTGACAGCACCAGAATTCAATTTTGAGACAACAGGAACAGCGAGCTAAAGGAGTCTCTGGCGGCCTCTAGAGGCCAAATAATTAATCAAACTCGTGACACTTCCCTTCTGCACACAATGAACACGGAACACATGGTTCTGCCCATAGACATATCTATGTATATGTCTATATGTATATATATGTCTATGTATATGTCTATATGTATATATGTCTATGTATATGTCTATATGTATATATATCTATGTATATGTCTATATGTATATATGTCTATGTATATGTCTATATGTATATATGTCTATGGTTATGTCTATATGTATATATGTCTATGTATATGTCTATATGTCTATGTATATGTCTATATGTATATATGTCTATGTATATGTCTATATGTATATATATATCTATGTATATGTCTATATGTATATATGTCTATGTATATGTCTATATGTATATATGTCTATGGTTATGTCTATATGTATATATGTCTATGTATATGTCTATATGTATATATGTCTATGGTTATGTCTATATGTCTATATATCTATGTATATGTATATGTCTATATGTATATATGTCTATGTATATGTCTATATGTATATATGTCTATGTATATGTCTATATGTATATATGTCTATGTATATGTATATATGTCTATGGTTATGTCTATATGTCTATATGTATATATGTCTATGGTTATGTCTATATGTATATATGTCTATGGTTATGTCTATATGTCTATATGTCTATGGTTATGTCTATATGTCTATATGTATATATGTCTATGGTTCTGCCCACCCCTCCTCCCTTTTCTTCCTCTATCTGGTCGGCCCCAAGCACATGTGGGTTCAGGCTCTAGGGGGTTCAATCACTGCGTTAAATGTTGGAGAACATCTTAATGTTATGTGTTTCTGGTAAACACAATGCAGGGAACAACCAATATATCATTTTTGGGTTTTTAAATCCTCAAATATCTAAATCTGATATCGTTGTATCTGATTTAATCAAGTCTGTATATGTAAGGGATAATGTATTGTCCGGAGGTCATTATCCAAAAATAAATCCCGACGGGGCGAACAGCACCCCGACAAGCAGCGGAGGGGTGTTATTTCGTCCTGAAGGGATTTATTTTTGGATAATGACCGACGTTGGGATGGCCCATTCAAATCAACGATACTTTTTGGAACATTCTGAAGAGCCGTATAATAAATGGAAATAAAAATCCTATATCGATTAGGCTCTATTCGATTACGATTAGAAGTGAAATAAAGAATTGTGGACAACACAATTTTAAGTTATTTTCGAGGCAATTTATTTTATGACTCATCAGGTGAGCCATAAACACATCCTTTTATTTGGTTTGCTGGTAATATGCTTAACATTCATATGACTGCCAATCAAATATGAATCACTTTTTCTGAGTGTATATTTTATATGAAGAGATGACATCAGACTTTAGGGGAAACATGTGGGAAATTAAACAGAGCAAAAAAAAAGTCAGTGCAAGATCCACTAAACAACATACCATTTCCCTTTTCAATCATTAGGCATTTCATCTATCCACCAAGAAAAGCATTTTTAAAGGGTTTCTTTTCTCTTTCCACTGAAACCACTGGCCTCAGGTCATCTCAGCAGTACAGCTAGTGTTTACGATTATGTCCATAAACATGACAACAATAGAGCAAACCAACAACAAGATACATTACAGCAATGACAGTGAGAGTTATGCAAATCAGTAGAAACCGTCTCCATTATTGGTGTCAGCAAGTTGTTTTAGTTCATTCTGGTTCTTCCTCATATCCCACATTAGGCTCTTTATGCCTTCTGTGTGCAGCAGGTCATCTCCAGTGATCTGACCAAGTGCTGTTGTCATCTCCTCCATCACCGTCATCACAGGCTCCAGCAGGATTAGTTGTCGGGTCTGCAGCTCTGCCACGCTCCCCACTCCATACAGCAGCCCCAACTGATGGACAGTGTTCCTCACTTTAGCCTGAACATCAGCAACAACCTCCCGCTGCACAGACACACCCCGCCGCTTGGCCTCCATCTCACAAATCTTATTGTCAGCCTCTTCGATGACGCACACAGCTTCATCGATCAAGGACCTGCACTCAGACACTTTGTCAGAGTATGAGCTCACCTGAGATTCACAGTTCTCCACCTCCTTATTAGCACCATCTACAGCATCAGAGGCCTGATTCATGTCTGTCTGACCAACACCAACCATAACTGCCCCTGAAAGGTAAATTGAAAACAGCTGCCTTAAAATCATTGGTCATTGGCTATAATTTCAATACTGTATGGTAGTCACCAGTTACCATGACCATTGTGTCTGTACCTAGTTACATCATTTTGTATGAGGAAAACACTTACATTTACTTCATCAATTAAAGGTATAGTTACTCACCAGCGATCATTCCCACAATTGGGATAAACATGAGCCCAATCCCTACATCTCGCACTGTCTGAGCGCTGTCTCTCTTCTGTCTCATGCTGTCTAAGGTGTCTTCTGCTGACTTCAGGGATCTCCTCTCTGTCTCCAGAGCTTTACTGTAACTCTCTAGAGAGGACCTGTGTGACTCCAGCTGTGTCTTTAATTTTTCTAACTCGCTCTCTCTCTGCTTTTTCTGATTCGCTAAATCACTCTGCTCTGCAGTGAGTCTCTCAGTCTCCCCATCCAGGCGTTGAAGCTCTTTTCCGGCCACCAGCTCTGACTTTTCCGTCTGCTGCTTCATGTTTTCAATCTCTTGTCTGATATCATGAAAGGTCTGGCATC
Organism: Clupea harengus; assembly: GCF_900700415.2. NCBI lineage: Eukaryota > Metazoa > Chordata > Actinopteri > Clupeiformes > Clupeidae > Clupea > Clupea harengus. The sequence continues at coordinate 4,126,855 of NC_045165.1, forward strand.
CAGGAAGGACAATGTCTGCATTGACACTGAGGAGCATGTCCAAGACGTTGTTGAAGGAATGGAGCCCACTCTTCAGGGGTCCAATCACAGCCTGGGCCAGTTCCCTCGACTCCAAGTCATCTCCAGATCTGTGGGTGCGGAGAAGAAAAGGTTAAGGACAACTAGAAACTGAACAGGGAGACCTCAGATTAGCTAAATGGAGCTCCCCAACAACATACAGTACAATGTTTCCCCCTAACTGTAGTGTTTATCACCTTTGTACAGACTGATTCTAAACCAATTCAATAGAAGCATATATGACAATACTTAAGAATAAGGATTTGTAACATACAGTTCCTCCACTTACTCATATGGTGAAACCTCCTTCATGTTTCCTATAAGATAAACATAAGGCCATGTTAATACACTGAAACCGATTTTCTTATTGTTTTCCTTTTCCCCAGTGATTAACATTGATCACATATATAATGTAGTTCCAGACTCATCTATGTGCATGTCCAGGGATCATGTCCAGGGACTGTGAAACTCAAATGAAAGAAACAACAATGGTACCCTTTGTGTGCAGAGGTAATTCTGGAGTACAATTGGCAAAAACAGGACCAGTGAAAACATGGGGGGGGGGGGTTAAGCAGGATGTATATCACACCCTCACACATATACCCCAGTTAAGTAACAAAGTTTACATTAAACTGTCGCGGTAGTAGTGAGGGAGGCTAGATAAAGCCCTAAAGGGAAATCTACTCTTTATTTATAGTTACTGGTAAAAGGTAACATGGCACACTTTATTTATTTATTTTTTCTGAGTATAATTTGCTGCAAGGGCTTTTACTAATTCCGACAGGAAAGGGGGACTTTTAAGTTTCTAATAAAAAGCCACCTAAGGAAACAGACAGGAAGTGCATGTGTAGGACACCGGTAGAAGCCTTTGCTGAACAAAAGAACCTGGAGGATTTCCGTGTGGAGACCTGTTGCCAGTTTGTGGAGTATATTCCTCTCTTACTTGTCTGTTTGGAAATCGTGGATTATACCCATAGAAAACATTTACAAGGATTTTAAAGACAGAAATGATATTTCAAGTGCATATCTTATTGTTCGAATATCAGCCTTTGTTTGGCAAACCAAGGGTTAGATGGGCCTATAAAAGACTGATGTCTGGAGATGAATTTTAAACTGGGAGATATTGAAGATGAGTCTAGACAGTTCTCGTCATTTTATTTCCTTTCACCTTGGTCTTGCCCAAATGGTCACCAACTGGAGATAACTCTTCCTCCACCTCACCAGCACCTAGTTGCCTTCATCCTTTTCCTTTTTGGATAAAGCTTCTTCTATCCACAGCCTTCAAGTCTTGCCTTAGCGAAATTAGCTAGCTAGTTACCACCACTTTCAAGTGGCACCCAGGACACGTGCCGTACCTGCCATACCCTAGAGACGCCATTGCCCATACCCCACATTGTGTGTGTGTGTGCGCGCACATGTGTGTGTATGTGTGTGTACCCCTGCGTAGTTATTGGGTATAGATGATAGCCCAATAACCCACAATAATGTTTGTGCGTGTGTGAATGTGTGTGTACCCCTACAAAAGTCTTAATAGCCCCATACCCCTCATTAAAGTGTGTGGGTGTACGCACACACTTGCCAAACACTCACACACACACACACACACACATCTTACATTTCCTACCTTCGTCTCTGTGCCCAACTGCCATTTTGTTTTTGAAACTCAGGGAGGATTGAGTAAAATGTATTAAATGACGATTCCCTAATTTCTGCATAGTTTGTGCTTTCAGTTAAAAAGTGCAGCTCTGTCTCTATCGTCCCCAGACTACAGTGTGAGTATCAGTCTCTCCTCTCTGAGCAGCCAGGTCTGCCTGTGTCTGCCTTCTTCAATGGTACACCGTCAAGGTATTCTTCTGTTTGATGTCTTTTACAGTTGTATATTCGAAGGGTTTTATTCTTTTCACATCCTAACGGCAATTAATAAATAAAATGCTCTGATAATGAAAAGAAGAAAAACGTCATCTGTGGCAGTCGCAGGGTTGTAAAAAGCCCATCTAAAAATATCAATCGGCATTAATACAATGACCGGGTGGCCTACCTACCTACCTGAAGGCATTTTGCCTGTGCACTCATTGCACATGACCCAAGTCACACAACAATGGCAGAGAAAGTGCAGTCAAAATTTCCAGTTCCAGTCAGAAAATGTCCATTCTCAGGTTCCTTCGGGGGCGCTCTTGAGAGTCCAAAATAATCAAGTATACTTTTGATACTTTTCCTATATTGCACCGTACAAATAACAGCACTGCTTTCAGCGGGGGCGCTCGTGAGAGTCCAAAATAATCAAGTATACTTTTGATACTTTTCCTATATTGCACCGTACAAATAACAGCACTGCTTTCAGCGGGGGCGCTCGTGAGAGTCCAAAATGATCAAGTATACTTTTGATACTCTGTTTTAGACATATTTCACCATACAAATAACAGCACTGCTTTCATTTTTTTATGCTATTGGTTAGGTTTAAAAACATATATTTAGTGGTGCTCGAGATCGCTCATTGCAACCTGCTGTGTAGTTCACTTCATTTGTTACTGGACACATGGACATTGACTGTTTGGGGTGTCCATACCATGAAATCCCTGATTGTAGGGATACTGTTCACCTAAACTAAAGCAACATTTTGCAGGATAGAAACAGGATCGGCAACGTTCATGATGGGCACCTATTTGGATATGCAACGGTTTGGCTCACGAATAAACACAATTAGATAACATCTTGAAGGATAGAAACCTGATATAAATACAAAGATTTCTTCTTTTTTTTTACTCATTTATACTTCTTTACTCATATTCACCAACCCTTAATATTTTATAGATGTTACCAGTGCATAACATAAGTCTTTATTGCTATAGCCCCAAATATTTTCCACTTAACCCCTAAAATTATCTAAGTATCTATCTGACATGTTTCAGCAGTAGGTACCACTCAGATCGCAGCATACATTTCTATTAGTAAAACCCACTGTCCAAACTAAACAGGGTGAAGCAGCACTCAGCCACTATGCGGTTCACCTCTGGAACCAACTTCCAGAAGACATTAAAAATGCTCCAACTACTTTCAGTTTTAAATCTAGACTAAAGACCAAACTTTTCTCAGATGCCTTCTGCTAACTAGCCATGAACAGTTCCTTTGAAGTATTATTGCTTACTGTAGTAGACTAGTGATTGTTATTATTCTTTTTATGCTTTTATTTCCTATATTTTACTATTTTCATGCCTTAATGTTCTCATGCTTTTATTTTCTATATTTTACTGTTTTTATGATCATGCACTGACCTTTTGCTTTTTTTTATGTGAAGCACATTGTTGTGCATGTATGTGAAGCACATTGAATTACCACGGTGTATGAATTGTGCTATATAAATAAAATTGCCTTGCCTTGCCTAAAATAGTGCTTTCGCCCCAAAAAAGGAGGTGGTCATACCAAAACTGTGTAACAGAGTGGAATTTGACTTGCAGCATCCAAAAGGAGGGGGCAGTAATCAAGAGCTCCACAGTGCACACAAAGTTGGAAGAGGCGCGCACCCAGATGTGAAGCCCCCGTGAAAAACTCCGATACAGCCTTTTTAGCAATTTCATGAAGAAACATCAAGGAAAATCATTGAGCGTGGGTATTATACAATGTATTGAATCATGTTGATGCCAAACAAACACCCGTTTACTGGCGTGACAATATAGCAACCCAGGGTAGATAGGAACACTTGCATTATTGACATGACCTTAAGATTGACATGACCTTATTTTCAAAGCACACTTGAGGAACAAAAGCCATACATATAGGCCATATAAGAATAAAAAAAGAAAACAAAATAATTTTCTGTCTTGGCACGCATGTAATCCTAATATTTACCCACCATTGCCAATCTCCCTTTTAAGGAATTTCTCCAGAGCTCAGTTCTGTCTTGAACGATATTAACACTTCCAGACCCAAGGCTTTTTTTTTACTATGTTAGGTAGTCTGCCATGCCTGATATTTTTGTATATTTCACCTAACTAAAAACCATGAGGCAAAAGTGGCATTTATGATTATATTCTAGAACACCTCAGCAATAATAAAATGAGAGTAAAAGGAATGTAGTAAAAAACGTTTTTTATTAAAATGAAATCTAAAGACACTAAAATTAAATCTAGTTTTAGAGGTGCCCAGACTTTGTACAAAAACACATTGTTAATATTTTGGAAGTTTTCTTCTTTACTCTGAGCCCTGTAAACATAGGTGTTTGCCCCACATAGGTGAGTTTATCATTCAGAAAGTGTGTGTTGTTTCAATACTCATTTTAAGTAATATACAATGTAACACTTTCCTTCACTTAGACCACTATGCATATTGATGAGAAAGGTGTGAACATTCTGGGACACCTCGGTCAAGAACAATGGCCATGACGTAATGGGCCTGGAATGTCTTTGTTCCTACAGGTTTACTTGACACATCACGACCCAATAGTGATCACTGAATTACCATCTCCTTATCATATGAATAGTTGTCATTTGCTAATGGGAGGGTCGAAACCTCACTCAGAGGCTGAAATTTGCAAGGGATTCGTAATATTGTCCTTACAAAGTGATTATTTATATTTTAGTTTCAAACTTTACATATTTTAAAAGAAAAGGGTTTGAGGTTGCTGTGGGTGTTAGTTTTATGTTTCTAGGACAAAAACTCGCAGAGATTTTTAAATATATTAATCAAAATACCAAAAAGTCCCCCACGGGGCCCCGTGGGGCTTGAAGAGTTAAATGATCTCAAGATAAAATACTTACGTATGTTGCCAGCTGGTTTGTCACTTGAGGCTCACTCTGACTGTCTGTCAAGATTGTGGAGAGAGCGTCGCCGCTTTTATGCTGGACAACTGAAAATGAAACTGAACGCTGCTTTCCTGCGTGACTTCTCTGTGAACACCAGTAATAGACTGAGAGGTCCTATGAGCTGTGGTCTGTGGTCTAGGGCTGTCCCATTGCTTTGCAGGAACTGTCATAATAAAAGGAAACTGGATAACAGTATAATTGTCACGTCAGCGCTGAACCCTGCTCCTGCCACGCCCCCTCCTGACTCTGACCACCTGCCTCAATCACCTTCCCAATCCCCTGATTGCCTGCACCTGCCTCAGTCCCACGAATACTGATCACACTCAGCCTGGACTCACACGTACGCGTTGGAATCGGATGGCGGAGGAGGAGTCTGGCACATGGGGTTGTGTTGATAACAGAGACGTTATAGTGAGATTGACAGGTCAACAAACCAATCACGTCACTAGCAAGCTGTTTACCTTGTGAGTAGTAGCATGCTGACATTAGATAGGTGACTCAGACACCTCGCAAATCCTATCAGACGTATTTTTCAGTTACAATAAAGGGATTGTACAGTGTCTATTTCTCTGTAACTTTAAAAAAATCTAAGCAAAAAAAAGTCAAACAAACAACTTTTAGGTGCTAATACGACCATCTACGGAGTTTGGTCTGCCATCTTTTTTTTTGGAGCTTCCCGCTCTTTAGACGTGAGCATAAACGAGATCTGATTGGCTAGCGCCTGGGCTGTCAGTTATGCATGAAATGCAATTTGATTGGCTGAGGCATGCGTTGCCTCTCGAAAAGTTGAACATTTTTCAACTCTTGCCGCAAGCAACGCATGAAACGCAACGCAACGGAACCCAACAGAGCCACAATTCAGTTCGGCAAAGGATGACGTCACCCCATTCAAAGTGAATGGGGATCCCTCAACCTTGACGGATCAACGCATTCCAATGCATACGTGTGAGTCCAAGGTCACCGATCACCTTCCCTGTTTGTTTTCCCGTTCCCTGGTTGACCATCAATAACAACTGTACTGTTATCTCTGAGTCCTGACGTCCATGACAATAATGCTTTGCAAGCACTATAATTAAAGTTTGCTGTGTGTCCATAACCTCTGACCATTCCAGATTCACTGTGCAAATAAAGTTGAAAGTAAAGTTGAGGTCCTGAATGCTTGTAGACATACCGACTTACTAAAAACATTTTGGTTTGGTACAAGCCAGTGGAAAAAGTATCACCACCCTTGTTACGACTACCTACAGTCTGGCAAAAAAAAAATTAAGAGTCCACTTCAAAATGATCAGTTTCTCTGGTTTTATTATTTATTGTGTTTGAGTAAAATTAAAATGTTTGTTCTATAAACTACTGACAACATTTCTCCCAAATTCCCAGCTTGCTAGAACAAGTGGAGGTGTCTATGCCTCACAAAACACAGCCATTGCATTTCAGTTTATCAGTAAATACTATCTATGCTGCAACCTGAGATATGCATCTGTCTAAAGTGAACTCTGAAGAACCAATGTTCTGTTCTGTGCTGTTTTGACAGTTTACCTCTTCCTCTATTAAATGTAAAGACAAGCTGTTGTGTTGAGAAGTAGGTAACCACGAGGTGATTGCTTCCGTTGTAAAAGCTAGATCTTTGCAAGCGTAGAATGTCTCTGTGCCTGTTTGCACGTGGCAGTAGTTCGTAAGTAAAGCAATCTTTAGTTCTGCTTTTGTCAGACCTCTGAACCATTTGTGTTAGCGTGATTCTCTTCTGTGATTCTATCCTGATTAAATAACACAAAAACAAGACCGTTTCATCAGATCTTTATTTTTTGTCTCATCGACAAAGTTATTGATTCATTTCCACCACACCTACGTCGTTATTAAGCAGCGAGTCCCAATGTCAACTAAGCAATCTTTAGTTCTGCTTTTCTCAGACCTCGCATCCAGCGGCCTTCCTAACCCAGTCTTCACCCCAGCTGGAACACAGAAGCGATCAGGACACAGTATTCCAGTACTTTGAGCTGCCCATCACACAGCTACAGACACACAAGAGCATAAAGACACATATCCCTATACTTATTAACGGGTGTTGAGCTGCAGTCCCCGGTTTCCATCGTGCAGATCCCTGCTCCTCGTCCGACTTCCACGTTACATAACCCAGTCACTTCCTCTACCCCCTTGTCAGCTCAGATTACCCTCTTCATAGAGGGAAGGGACCTACCCCTACCAAAAGCCCCACTCAAGCCCATTGTGGTGCAATTGGTCATTAAATAGGCATCACGTATCATGTGAGTACAGTCCAGTGTCCAGTTCATAAAAAAGGAAGCAACACAATTAATGTTCTGTTCTGTGCTGTTTGGACAACGTACCACTTCCTCTTTTAAATGTAACGACAAGCTGTTTTGCCGGGAAGTAGCTAACCACGAGGTGATTGCTTCCATTGTGAAAACTACATCTTCTACAGAGTTTTCGTAAGCATAGAATGTCACATGCCTGTTTGCACGTGGCGGTAGTTCGTAAGTATAGCAATCTTTAGTTCTGCTTTTGTCAGACTTCTGAACCATTTGTTGGTGAATGAGCTCTGGCCTCAGCCGAGATTCTTCACTTTGTGATTCTATTCTGATTAAATGACACAAGGACAAGACATTTTCATCAGATCTTAATTTTTTGTCCTTGTCCTAACGAGGAACATGAGAAACATATTAGCAGGACTACGGGGAACTCCCTTAGGCGGACGTAATCCACATTGTAACATACCTGGCCTAAACAATAGCAGGAAAGGATTCTGACATATATAACTGACACCACAATCTGCAACAGGTCTGGATAGATTATTTCCATTATAGCAATTTTCGAACATTATGTAAATGACGGTAAAATAGACTGGAAGGATCAGAAGAATAAATGTACAAAGAATGAATGGACTGCGTCTCAATTCCAAAGGATCTCTGAGGACTTGGAGAAGATGCCCCAGGGCAAACTAAAGAACAAAGCTCTGCCACTTTGTAACATGGGCCTCACCATCTTTAGACAGTTGACAAAGTATCAGCCAGATCAGATGTGGGATGAGAAAAAACTACACAGGTCCTACAGAGGATTCAGGAGCTGAATGATAATCCCCACACTTTTGACTGTTAGATAACCTCAGGCTCACCTGCCCTTACCCCCAACCTTACCTGGTTGAAATGCAGAACTGCAAGATCAAAAAGATTGGCTTTGCTCTTTGCGAAAGACCGCCTGTACAACCAGGCCTTTCAACCCTCCAACATTGCCAGCCTGGTCCAAAGGATCTCAGGGACCTACACTGAAGTGTCCAATAAGTACCTGATTGACGGAAGGACCAGCCTGGGCAAGCTCATGGCCATGGATAAGAGCAAACCAGAGTTCCTTCAAGAGCATATAAACCTGCAGGAGTCCTGCCAGCCAGATCAGGGTGGCATCCTTCGGCTGGTCTTATGAAGAAGAAGGAATTTGGGAGCAAGACCGATGCCAGGATGGCAAAAATAGAGGGCGAGCTGGAAGCCATTCTGCCAACTGCTCCACCCATCTCTCAAAAAACCCAACCTTGATCCTGATAATCTGGCTAACTATAGGCCTATGTCCAACCTCCCTTTTTTGTCAAAAATTCTTGAAAAAGTAATAGCAAAGCAACTTACTTCGTTTCTACATAAAAACTATATCCAAGAAGACCTCCAATTTGGCTTTAGAGCCCATCACAGCACTGAAACAGCCTCAGTTAAAGTTCTGAATGACCTATTAATAGCATCTGAGCATGGGTGCATTTTAAATACTATTTCTTCTCAACCTTAGTGCTGCTTTCGACACTTTAGATCGGGGGTGTCAAACTCAAATACACAGAGGGCCAAAATTCAAAACTGCATCCAAGTCACGGGCTGGACATATTCAATATTTATTAAATATATATATATATATATATATATATATATATATATCATATGAACTTAAGTTTTAACATAGGCCTTCTGAATCTGGGACAAGCAGCCTAAAGTTATTGCCTATAAACACATAGATAATTTCTTATGCCTCTCTTTTGCCTCGCTCCATCTGTGGTCAGTCCAACAAGTTTGTCCCAAGGCAGCCCCATTTCATTTGGATACCTCTTCAAAGAGATCTTTCCCCGTAGTTGTGCCATGCATTGATTTAAATTTCAAAAGTTCATCTATAACGCACAGAGTCAAGTCCACTCCACGGATGAAGATTGACAGCTGGGTAGTATCAGATGTGTCGCCGCTCTCATCCACAGCAAGGGAGTATGCAATGAAATCTTTTCCCTTTCCCATCAGCTGTTGTTGTAGATCGGTGGCAAGGTCACATACACAATCAGCAAAGGTGTTTCTGCTCAGGCTCACATTTAAAAATGCTTGCCTTTTATCAGGGTACACGATGTCGCAAACTTTTATCATGCAGTTCTTGACAAATTCTCCCTCGGTAAAGGGTCAGGCTGCTTTAGCGATCTCCGCTGCTAAAATAAAGCTTGCCTTCACAGCAGCCTCACTTTGTGATTTGGCTTTTACACCAGCAATCTTTTTAAATCCTCTTCCTTCTGGAGCGTCTGTTTCATGTCCAGATGTTTGTACTTGTCTTGGTGTTTCGTTTCATAGTGCCGTCTTAAATGATATTCTTTCATTACAGCCACAGGTTTGCCCTTTACATGGGTAAACATATATTCTGCCAATATTGGCCATTTTTTGGAGGGGAGAGAGACTTGCGTCCTGCAAGCTTAACTTTTACTTCAGGTGATGAGGCTGCAGGCCGCAGCAGGCCAGCTCTGATAGACATTACATATTATCTGGCGGGCCAAATAAAATGACAACGTGGCCCATTCAAATCAATGGAACTTTTTGCAACATTCCATTAAGACGGCGGGCCGGATCTGGCCCGCGGGCCTTGAGTTTGACACATGTGCCCTACTACATGGACATGCGGTCCATGGTGTCATCGACCAACTTGATTGCAGTACAAGTAAATTGGACAAGAAAACATTCCAACATTCACTTTCTAACAAGCTGCCTTTTCATCAAGAGCTTGTCCACTGAAAATGTATTCTAATCAATGACATTTAAGATTAATCAATTTCGTAATGTGAACACTAAACTCATAGCTTACAAATGAAAGATGAAATAGGTAGTCGTAACAAGGGTGGTGATACTTTTCACGCTGGCTATTCAGGCTTGTACGAAACCAAAATGTTTTTAATAAGTCGGTCTACAAGCATCCAGGACCTTAACTTTACTTTCAACTTTCCACTTTATTTGCACACAGTGAATATGGAATGGTCAGAGGCTATGATAGAACACACAGCAAACTTGAATTATAGTGCTCGCAAAGCATTATACTGTTATCCAGTTTCCTTTTATTATTACAGTTCCTGCAAAGCAATGGAACAGCCCTAGACAACAGAACACAGAACACAGACCACAGCTCCCAGCTGCTCACAGGACCTCAGTCAATTCACAGAGGAGGAACTGAGCATATAGTGTAGTATAGCTCTATGCTGATGTGTTATGTTATAAACCCTCTAACTTTGATTAATAGTATCCTGCATTGTTTGCACAGTTTTGGTAAATTTTCCAGCTATAAACTGAATATGTCTAAAAGGTGGGTTTTAACCAACCCACCAGGCAGCAAAACAAAGCAGCCCTGGAATGCTACCTTTTCATTCCTTCCCAACCTAGATGACCATGAAGAGATATTCAGAATGAAACAAAAAGTGTATTGGATTAGAATGACACCACAGCTCCCGTCACACCATATTAAGGCACGTTAAGCAATTCATAATGTGCCTCCTGCTGTGGTCGGCCTACTGTCTCTGTTTCGCAACCTCCTGATTAAAGTTGCACTGAAAAATGAAGCACTGCTCCCACCCCTCCTCCTTTCTTGGAGGTCACGCAGGAAAGCAGCGTTCAGTTTCATTTTCATTTTTCCAGCATAAAAGCGGCGACCCTCTCTCCACAATTTCGACAGACTCTTAGTGGACAGTCAGAGAGCGAGCCTGAAGTGACAAACCAACTGGCAACATACGTAAGTATTTTATCATTTAATTTCATTCAGGATGGAACTGAACTCAGGTGAAATTTGTTAAAACGAGAAACGAAAAAGAAAAGCTCCGTTCAATCTTAACAAACAGTTAAAAGATGTGCTCATAGGACCATAACATTTCCGCAATGCCAATATGTTATGAATATCATTTTGAAGATGTGTTGTTTTAGATAGAAACGGCTGGCTATACTTCAGTGTATGTCAGTAATCATACCCCATGTCATCATCACGGCAAATCTTCGTATTTATTGTGTTTCTATCCTGCAAAATGTTATTTAATTATGTATATTCGTGAGTCAAACCGTTTCATATCCAAATGGGCGATCATTATGACCGTTTCCTAAGTAATTAACATTTTTATATTATTTACGTTTACCCCACTGTTGCCGTTTGCATGAATGTAGACTATTTTTATTGAGATAAAGATCCGTTGTGCGTGTTTCAGTTTAGCTACTTAAAATTGTATATCATATTCTTACTGCGAAGTGCGAACACGGCAGCATCTCACTCGTACTGCACAGCCGTCTAATGGACTTGTACTTATTATTCTATGCTATTGGGAGTGGAAGATATAGTGAGATTCTGTGACAGTACGTGAGAGTGAGTCTTACATGGATAAATCGTGAGGCATATTAAGCATCTAGCATGTTTCATTGATTCTATACTCTGGATGGGCGGGGGGCTTCTGGGGCTCAAACCCCAAATGTTTTCTTAAAAGCCCTGAATCTTTTTTTTTCTTTTCTTGTGTAGCGCCCCCTAGCTGTCCTAGCTATTTTAGTGCAGTGCGCTGCCCAAATTCCTAAACTGTTTCTTCTATATATAATTAATACTAGGTTAAAGCATACTGCTAACACTATTATTTAAGCACATTATAAATAGCTTAATTATATAGCCCCCTACCAAATATAGCAATTCAATATCTGTCTAACACTTCTACTTAGGTTAACTTATGTATGCCTATCACTATTAAACCTAACCTAGAAGGCTACTATTATCACCTAACAAACCAGTTATATAATGAATTTACCAAATACACAAGGGAATACCTTTAACCATTTACTTGGAATATGATAATGAAAAGATTATATATTTATTCAATTACACAGAATATGACACACAAACAACTACTTTGCGTCCAGTCACTTCACCTCAGAAACCTTTACCCAACACATGAGCTGAGCATGGCATATATCCTAGCATGCTATTAGCCTATACACAAGCATTGCTTATCCTAGCATGCTATTAGCACATACCCATACATAGCTTCCGATTAGCATACACACTCAATAACTCACAAACCTATTATTTCTAAGCCGGCAGACTTATATACATATAACAAACTTATTTATATATATATACTATATTGGGTACCCAAACAGATGTCAGATGAGTGATGCAGGCCTGCTTTTGTTGCTGGAGAGCGGTGGAGCCTCAAACAAAATGGCTACTTCGCGCCAAAAGCGACACACAAAGAAAACAACTCCCTCGTCGTCCTCCTCACCGTGTTGGCGAGGCTGGAATGGAGATGTCGTCGCAGCAGTCCAAGAGCTGTCGGGAACTGATGATCCAGGAACCGCTCGTCGAATGAGTGGCCGGGCTGGCTACTTTCTCTGACAGTTCTGAATCTCCTTCCACAGCACAAAGCTGAATTCGGGCTGAACTAGCTGTTGCTGTACTTCCCTAGCTATACTCCTCAGGAACTTTGTCCGAGTTCCATCACAAACCAAAGCAACACAATGCGGGAAGATGTCGCTATGTATAAGTTAACAATGAGAGTCGCTGGCTGTTCCTCCTAAATTAACTCTATACAATCTCCCGTCACACTGTTCCTTTTCGTGTCACTCCTCAATCTCCCGTCACACTCTCCCAACACCCCCTTTTATCTTCTCTCCCCTGTCCTTTCACCCTGACTTCTCATTGGATTATTATACATTTTAATTAATACCATTTTTAAACATGAAAACATTAATTACACCCTTTTAACAATATGGATTAAACCTTATAAAATAAAAATAAACAACAATAAAAATACAATCATTTCAATCAAAGGATACAACCAAATTTCCCATAGGGCTACACTTGTCTCTCTGTTAGCCCTTTTCGATAAACAGGGAACAGGTTCATAACTTAAAGCCCCATTCCGTAAGAATTGGTATTTTTTGCTACTCAGCTCCCCCTAAAGTTGCGGAGTGTAGCTCACTATTACACCACTGTCATGAATACAAATCGCAATTCGAGACCCCCTAATGGACAGTGTACACTTGTACTTAATGACAAGCTGAAGGATATGGCAGGAAAGACAATGGCAGAAGCCAAAGAAACATGTAGGCTGGCAAGATTTTACACAAATACGACTGCATAGTTTTATTTATTGTGACGTCTGAGATGAACGCTAACATAACCAAAGAATAACAAAAAGGCCCATATACATTGTTTTCTAAACGTTTGAACGTGGAGTATGTATAATCTAATAGAATATTGTTGGCAACATGCTTAATATACATTGGACAGTGTAATTTATTACAATCTAGCTAAGTTAGGTTTTCAAGGTTGTAAACACTTCCAAGGTTAATAGGCGTGAGATTGACGAAGACTGATCAAACTTTTTGAAGTGAAATGGATTTATTTGGATGTTAGTCAGGATGGGTCGATGACTTTTGGCATCTTGAAAAACTACAAATCTCGGTGAGACAGGGATTAAACAAAAATGGTGCAGCCTATGTCGAATTCTTTCATAAATTACATTGGCAGGGATGTTTATGATAAAAACAAGCGAGTCAACAACTTTCCTAACACAGCCAAACATCAAGCAAGCGCAACACAAGACATAGCAAGACAGCTAATACGTTATTACTGACTAGTCCAACAGAAAGAAGGCCAGCTCGGCAACTGACTTGCTTGGTTACTTGTCCGGTTTCTTGCTTGGTTATTTGTTCTGTCTCTTGCTCGGTTACTCTCTTCCTATCATCCGACAATGTGTTCCACTTTTCTTCGTCGCCTCTGCTATGATGTCCATACAGAGATTACTGCGCTAGCGTCCTCCTAAAGCTACCACATGGGTCTAGTTGTTGTTGCGTGAGGTGGTGCCATTAATCACCACGTAGGTCTCACAAGAGGTCCCCCAAAGTTACATAGTGTAATACCAGGCGGACCAGGCGTGCTGTGGCAGTGGCACAGACGCCATTCTCCATATTACAAGTCAGTGTACCACAAAAATTATTTTGAAGCTGTTATTTTAAGGTAAAACTGTTGCATAATGTTGCTTGTGAATAAGAATGATCAGAGCCTGGCAGAACCACCAAATTGCCTGAATGTGACCACTACCCCTAAGACTCTAGAGGGTTAGGACAAAGTCAATAAACACTTGCAATTTCCATGACATCTCCTGTTTCTATTTTGTTGAACAGTACTTAACATGGATGCGCAAATTGCGAAGACCACTCAGAGTCTGACCTCTGCAGCAGAGATGCGGGACACCACCCAGATGCTGATGCAGCCCAATGCAAACTGGGAGGAGTACCTGACCCCTGCTCCCCTCTCTATTGCCATCATGGGGGAGCTGGTCTTCATCTCCTCAGGTACTGACTTCTCCATCAACAAGAACCCCCCACCAACTGGCTTCAAGTACATAAAGTACCCAGAGTCCTTCAGGGCCTGTCTTATGCAAATCTGTAATTCAGGCTGGCACGCATTCAACGAGGCCCACAAGAATATGGATCAGATCCGCATTCACACGGCCAGAGTTCCTGATTACATGAAGGCAGCAGTCAAGATCCTTTTCCAGGGCAATGATGAAATTATTGAAACTCTCCTGCCCAATCAACTGGAAAACATCCGCACCATTGCAGATGAGTGTGTGACACTGGCAGAAGGTGTTGAAATAAAGTATTCTGATGTCATCAATTTAATCCAGGAGCTGTTGGAGGCCTGTGTCAATGCTGAACACTTTTATGGAGATGAGCTGGAGGAAGTTAAGAGGAAACTGGAGGAAACTAAAATGAGGGAGAAGACTGCCAAAGATCTGAATGAGCGGTCTAAGAAAGCAATGGAGGCCATGTCAAAACAACTAGAAGAAGCACAAGATGGGTTCAATAAATCAATGGATTCCCTTCCCTCTGGGTGGGACGTGATTGGCATGGATCTTGTTGAAGGAATCACAGGGGCTGCGACAGAAATGGTCATTGGAGTCACTGCTTTAATAAGTGCTCCTGTGAAAACAACCTGCAGTTCAGCACAGAGGCTCTCAACAACATACCACAACATCAAACCACAAGAGGAGGCCGTAGATATGGTCTCACAAATGACAATCTGCAGCAAGTCTGGAGAGATTCTTTCCATTATAGCAATTCTCATGAAACATGTCAAAGAAGGCAAAATAGACTGGAAAGAACTGTATGACCAGAAGAAGAAATGTGCAAAGACTATATGGACTGAGTCTCAATTCCAAAGGATCTCTGAGGACTTGAATAAGATGCCACAGGGTGAACTAAAGAAGAAAGCTCTGTCACTTTGTAACAAGGGCATCGCCATCTGTAGACAGCTGGCAAAGTATCAGCCAAATCAGAAGTGGGATGAGAAAAAAACTAAACAGCTCATAAAGAACTTGCAGGAGCTGAATGATGATGCCCTCGCTTTTGACTGTAAGAGTAAGGCAACATCAGGTTGTCCTGCCCTTACCCCCAAACCACCCATGATGTTCAATGCAGAAAGCAACTGCTCAGGACGACAGTCTGCCAGTCAGAGTGCATGTGAGAATGCCCGTTTCCGCATCGAGCAGAGCCGAGAACAACTCAAGCAAACACATGACTCATATGAGAAGTGTGTGGAGAACATGGAGAAGAATCAGAAGGAGCTGACTGATGTCCTGGTTGAAATGCAGAACTGCAAGATCAAAGAGATTGACTTTAACACCACCATCAAAATGCTGGTCAAGGGTCTCGATGCCATGGGCAGAGTCAAGGAGCAGTGGGAGAAGATGGTGCGCTTCTTCCAGATGGTCTCCACCCTCGTGAAAACCAGCCTCAGCAAGACACTGCACAATTTTGTCACGACAGCTGATGACTTAAAGAAACTTTCTTACAACAACAAGCTCTTTCTAAAAGACCTCCTGTACAACCAGGCCTTTCAAGCCTCCAACATCGCCAGCCTGGTCCACATGATCTCAGAGACCTACATTGACGTGTCCAACAAGTACCTGATGGACAGAGTGAGCAGCCTGGGCAAGCTCATGGCCATGGATAAGAGCAAACCAGAGTTCCTTCAAGAGCGTCTGAACCTGCAGGAGTCCTGCCAGGCAGCTCAAGACGGCATCCTTCAGCTGGTCCTGAAGAACAAGAAAGAATTTGAAAGGAAGACCGATGCCAGGATGGCAAAAATAGAGGGCGAGCTGGAAGCCATTCTGCCATCTGCTCTGCCTCAGGAGACTGAGAGAATCAAGGAAATAGTTCGGGCCGGGTTTAAAGAGGGGGGAGTTGGATTAGATAATTACTGCTGATTCAAATTAATTTTGTTACACCACATTTCCCATAAATTACGAAGGGTTAGAGAAGTAAATTACATACGATTGTAGGCACACTTGGAATTCGTCCATTGTGTTTGACTTTAATCAGTAACTTGCGTATGGTTTAATCAGTAACTTGCGGAGGGTTTAATGAGTAACTTGTGTATGGTTTAATCAGTAACTTGCGTATGGTTTAATCAGTAACTTGCGTATGGTTTAATCAGGACCCTACGCAAACAGTGTGCCTCCTCCAAGACTGTAGCAAGATGCCACTTTAACCACGCCCCCTGAACTGGATACAAGACCACCAGTCGTGTCCATTGTTCTCTGTCTCTTGTTCGCCCCCTCCAAGGGTGCACATGCCTCTCTCTCGCCACCGGTGTTGCGCGGCACACATCTCTCTTGTTCAAACTGCAATGGAACGAGCGATCGAATCCTCCAACATAAACTGCAGTGAAACAAAGACGACATCACAGCAAGGACAATTTCCTCCATCTACGGACATCATCATCCCTTCTCTACGCCTCATGAACATCGGATCCGCCAGCACAACCCTTTTTCACAAAGGACTGGTAACTCCGACTTAACTGGGCATTTAGCTATCTTAGGTACCTCCAAAAACATACTCACCAACTGGCTAAGCATAGGACTGTTTACCTTTGCCATTGTTCACATAGTACGAAACCGTTGATGTATAATTGTATGGTTATTTGGTAGTTGGCTTCGCCACACCATCTAAGGGTTATCGTTAGGATTGCTCCTCAGAGACATAGGATCACTAACCATTTCCCTGTTCTAACATGGCATCGTAATCACACAAGATTACATATACATTGGCCTTCACATAGCCACACACGTGAAGGGAACACTCGAAATTCGCGCTGCACATAGGCTCATCCCTTGTTCACATCACATGTATGTTTGCGAACGTGCACACACATGCACGCGGAACTACAGTGATCGAACAAAGGAACACACACACACATTCATTCTGGCAAACTCCCGAGCACACAAGCTCACACACGCACACTCCCTCTCTTTCACACACACACTCACTTCCCTTTAATTCATTAGTTAGTACATTTAGTTTGATTATATATTGTGTGTTGTTGTTTCTCATCATCGTGTTAATAAATGCTTTGATTTTTATACGCTGGTCTATTTAATGTTACACAAGAATGAATGCTGCCAACCTCTTCTATTCAGAACTCTAAAGACCTTCAACCTTGCTATGAAGAAGGTAACTTTGGTTGTAGTTATTAATTGAATTATTAATCAGAGTTCCAAATTGATAGTTTAAATATATTTTATGAGACTGATATATTTCATGAGACTGATTTGTGGGTGATCTTCATTTTGACCACTGTGGAGGACACTACAGTTTGTGTGGTGCCCCCCAGGTGTTCAACTTAATTGATCTGCCTTTGTGTTGAATGGTTGATGCCTGTCCAATCGGGTGAGATTACCAACATATTGGTGCTGTTGTCAGGATAGTACCAATGTGTCTTGGTGGCCCTGACAGTATTACTATTTACACACAATTGCACCCACATTTATCCGGCGAGAATACCACCTTATAGGGAATGAAGCTGTTTATATTCTTATTTCGGTTTTTTATTTCTTGAGTGTAATGTGCTCTAAGATACCAAGTCTGCAAGAAACATAACACAGCTGACAACCTTGTGTACCTTTGTGAAATGAGTCTGTCAGACAGTTGAGAATCATGAAGTAAGACGTCAGTAATCTAAGAATCTTCTGACAGTGTAGTCTATAGATGTTGGGGATAAAAACAAGACAATATATATTCGTCTCTAGATAATCATGTTATATCAGTTTGGTTGCTATTAGCAAGTAACCAAAGTAAGCTGTCATTGGTGTTAGGTCATGTTTAGGTAGCGATACACTCCTGATAATGTGCTTTGTTACTTCCTTAAAGTTTTTTTTACAGATGCTACTAATTAGTCTGTAATTGATGTGACAATGTACAAGCATGAGTCAGTGTTTAATTTGTATGGTCATAGTCTATATGGTCAAAGTCTATATGGTCATAGTCTATATGGTCATAGTTGCCAAGACAAAGTGATGCATGTCAGTCACACCGAGGAGAGAAGCAGACATGTTGAGACCAATCTACCAATCAGTTTCAGTCTCAAGAAGAACAAGATAGACAAAATACATATTATTTTGGCAATTAAGTGTTCTGACTTTAAGGTCACACATACTTCATACGACAAACATTTTCTTGCACAATAAAGCCTTTACTTGTGAGGTCTTGGCTCTATTATTTTGACTCCAGCAGTATCAGTAAGGTGTTCATGTTTGTTACGGTCTGTATACTGGGAAATGTACTGGCTATAAGGAACTCTGCTGGACCAATGCTGACTCATATGTAGTGTCTCCAGCACTGAATTCATATTTTACACGGTTAAATGTTAACATTATTTCTCTAATGCACTAATTGTTTGTACACAGGAAAATATGTTCAAATCCATGTGCTAGTAATTGGGGGCCTTGCACTATGGCTAGACCTCACAGGTACTTCCAACTCTAGCCCACCACCATCTACTCTAATCAGAGATCACACTTCTCTATGGCACGCCACAGGCTACCCAGGGTAAGGGCAGGGGGTGGGGTGAGTAGGCTAATTAGTGTGCCGAAACAGATAAGATGAACATCTAAAATCTTCCTGTTGGTACATATCAGTACATAAGACTACTCATCTATAGAAAAGTTAAAATAATCAGGACATTCAATAGGTATCAAACTAAAGGATACATTTGATGCATGAAAAGTTCCAAACTGTACAGCTAATCAGTGTCTATATATAGAACTGTACAAAACTGTACCAAACACTGTACCAAATCACAATACATACTAACAAACAAAGTACATGTATTACGTCAAAGTTTTCAACATACAATACATTTTCTTATTTGAAAGTTTATGAATTGTGAAGGTACAGTAGACCAACTGGGAGACAAGCATACCACTTCTGTCTGGGTAAGGCAACACTACATGAACACAACCTGCAGATCTGCAGTACACCACACCTTCAAAGGTGGCTCTAAAACACCAACACTGACTAAACCTGCTCAATTGTCAAACTAAACTTTCAACTCATACATTATAAAAACACACATAGCTTACACAAAAACACACAATGAGGTAAGTAAAAAAAAAATGTATTTACATGTATGTATGATATATACATGCACTCCTATTCATAGCGCACTCTCATCTCATGACTTACAGTACGGCCTGCATAACACCTTTACAACAGCATTTTGTAAACTACGGATTTCACAGAAATAAATATTCTTCTGTAGTTTATAGCTGTCAGTGATTGGGTGTGCTCATTAAAGGTGAGTCTGTGTGATGTTACGGCAGACTACGAAACCACAACATAAAAAGGCAGGGCAGGCAATTTATTTCAGAAGCATTTTTTATTATATTTCTTGAAATTCTCTTTACGTCCAAATAGCAATGAATAAATTAAATGCTCTGACAATAATAAGACAAAACCCGACATCCGTGGCAGTCGCAGGGCTGTAAAAAGCCTGTACAATCATTTCATTCATGTCAGATGAAATTATTGAACTACCTTATTACCTGAGTGACTGAGGGAATCAGAGTTACCTAAAGCAGTTGCACAAGAATGGCAGAGAAAAGTAAAAATGTTGTGTTCCAACCAAAACCTACAAAATCTTGCACTGCTAAAGAAAGCAAGAAAAGAAAGACAGATGTAGAAAAGGCTATGGGGTCATTCCACGCCAAACGGGACAATGGCTCCCACTCGCTCATGGGACACTGGCTCACACTGTTTTTTGTACCTCATCAAGTGTAACACTATTTCATACATGCCTGAATGGTCACATAGCAAATTACAGAGCTGGCAAGCATGAGCAACATGAAAGGGAGGCCACACGTAGTTATAATCATATAAAGTAAATTTACTTTATGATGACTGGTGAGTGAGGAGTAGAGATGATTGGTTGAGATCTGATGACTGTTGAGTGAGCAGTAGAGATGATTGGTGAGTGAGGAGTAAAGAGGATTAGTTGAGATCTGATGACTAATGAGTGAGTAGAGATGATTAGTTGAGATTGTACTACCTGGTTAAAACACAATTTTCCTCTGCACACAAAGAGCACTGTCGGTAGTTGATGAGTTCTAATTAATTCAATTCTAATTAATGATTGGTTAAGACCAGTCACCTGACCGGAATGGATAAACGATCAGTTTCCACAGAAGTAATGTTAATTAATGATTTGTTATTACAAGGACCTAATTTATTATGATTGCTTCCGGGTATACCCATAATCTACCGAAAGGCACCATTGATGTTTCTTTCATCTGAGTTGCAGTATTGAAATTATAGCCAATGACCAATGATTTTAAGGCAGCTGTTTTCAATATACCTTTCAGGGGCAGTTATGGTTGGTGTAGGTCAGACAGACATGAATCCGGCCTCTGAAGCAGCAGACTGCACTAGGAGGTACAGAACTGTGGATCTCAGGTGAGATCATACTCTGACAAAGTGTTTGAGTATAGGTCCTTGATCGATGAAGCTGAGTTCGACATCAAAAAGGTTGACAACATAATTCATGAGACTGTGGCCAGACTTTAGCATGTCAAAGTCAAAGTAGCTTTATTGTCAATTTCCTGCATGTCAGACATACAAGGAATCGATAAAAATGTTTCCCACTCTCCCACGGTGAAACATATAAAGTGCACAGGCACAACAACAGATAAGACAAGACATTTAGATACAGTGCCCTCCACAATTATTGGCACCCTTAGTGAATATGAGCAAAACAGGCTATGAAAAAATATGTCTTTGCTGTTTATCCTCTTGGTCTTTCACTTAAAATATTCACAAAAATCTTACCTTTTCATTGAAGTAAAATTATTGAAAGAGAAAAAAACTGTTGACATTAAATAAATATTTTTCCCCAAAACATGTGTGCCACAATTATTGGCACCCCTTAATTTAATGTTTTGTGCAGCCTCCCTTTGCCAAGATAACAGCTCTGAGTCTTCTCCTATAAGGTGTGATGAGGTTTGTGAACACATGTTACGGGATCTGAGACCATTCCTACATACAGTATCTCTCCAGATCCTTCAGATTCTGAGGTCAACGTTTGTAGACTCGGCTTCAGCTCATCCCACAGATTTTCTATGGGGTTTAGGTCGGGGGACTGTGATGGCCATGGCAAAACCTTTATTCTGCGGTCGGTGAACCATTTTTGTGTTGATTTTGAGGTGTGCTTCAGATCATTGTCCTGCTGGAAGGTCCAACCACGGCCCATTTTAAGCTTACTGGAGGGGGCTGTTAGGTTTTCATTTAATATCTGCTGGTATTTGATGGAGTCCATGATACCATGTATCCTAACAAGATGTCGAGGGCCTTTGGAAGAAAAACAGCCCCACAACATCAAAGATCCGCCACCATACTTCACATTGGGTATGGGGCTCTCTTCTGTATGGCTATCTTTCTGTCTACGCCAAACCCACGTTTAATTTTTGTTGCCAAAAAGCTTTATTTGGTCTCATCTGACCATATAACTCGGTCCCATTGAAAGTCTGACTTACATTTGGCAAACTGTAGGCGCTTTAGTTTGTTGTTGATTGACAGCAGAGGCTTTTTTCTGGCAACCCTCAAAAACAACTTGTGGTGATGTAGGTGGCGTCTGATGGTAGTTTTGGAGACTTTCTGACCCCAAGACTCAACTAACCTCTGCAATTCTCCAGCTGTGATCCTTGGAGATTCTTTTGCCAGTCGAACCATCCTCCTCACGGTGCGTGGGGTCAATTTACAGACAGGTCCTCTTCCAGGCTGATTCCTTACATCTCCTGTCGCTTTAAACTTCTTAATTATTGCCATGATAGTGGAAATGGGTATTTTCAACTGTTTAGAGGTTTTCTTATATCCATTTCCTGATTTGTGCAGCTCAACAACTTTTCGTCGCACATTGTCACTGTGTCCTTGGGTCTTTCCCATAGTGATGAGTGACTAAGGGATTTTGGCCTGTGTGACACTCATATTTATACCCCAGTGAAATAGGAAGTCATGGTTGACCACTTAAGAGTTCCTAATCAAACAGGTGAACTTAAAAATGTAAAACATGATTGGAAATATATTTCAGTTAGATTTGAATTAGAACATTTTCTAGGGGTGCCAATAATTGTGGCACACATGTTTTGGAGAAAAATATTTATTTAATGTCAACAGTTATTTTTTCTTTCAATAATTTTACTTCAATGAAAAGGTAAGATTTTTGTGAATATTTTGAGTGAAAGACCAAGAAGATAAACAGCAAAGACATATTTTTTCATAGCCTGTTTTGCTCATATTCACTAAGGGTGCCAATAATTGTGGAGGGCACTGTACATATAGATATACATATAGATATAAAAAAACATACAGATACACGTACAGCAGCAGCAGCATAAGTTTTCCTTTAAAGTGAGGTTATGGTAGTGCAAAAAAAGGCAATTTAGTAATGGCAGCAAAAGACATCCTGTAAGATGTATTTGTTACATTCCCAGTGCAGGTATAACAGTAAGTGGTTATGGTCAGTGGTTAAATTGGCTTTAGTGAGGAGGGGGAGCCCTTGTGTGCGGTCAATGGTCATCTTTCAAAAGCATCTTTTCGCTCTCACATAAAGTATGAATTAATGCATTATTACACTAAAGGGGCTCTTTTTGAATAGTTTTTCAAACAAACAGGCTAAAAATCAATTAATTATCTTTTTAATATCATCAAACAACATTAAGAAACGTATTTATTATTAGCACATAACAAAGCTGCATGAAGAATATAAAATGTATGTTCATGAGTACATTAGTGCAGCTATCATTAAAACGGACATTGGTATTCATACAATATATCATCACTTGTTTCAGGATCATTGGAATCTATTACAGTTTTTTTTAAATTACTTTGCACCAACAACCTTAAGTTAGCCTATGTGAACTTAAATATTTTGTGTAATTCAGAGCTGAAACCACAACATACATGTCCTTATATCATATTATCCTAGTATTTTAGTTAAACTGGTTTTTTCAAAAACATATTTTTAAGTAAGTATTGGAAAGCTAATAGTTGAGTTTGATTATTTCAGTTAGGCCTATATTGCAAAGACCCCTTTGTCAGTCAATGAACTATGAAATAGGCTAACTAATTGTGTAACTTAATTGGAGAATGTAAACAGAGGCAACCTTTTAATTTTTTTCAAAATTGGGATTATTGGCCTGATTATATGTGACAAGATCATTACGTGAAGATCCCCATCAACATGTAAACTGGATAATTTGATGATGCTATGCTGTCTTCAGAGTGTCAAGAGATCAGGTAGGCTACAAGATTTGACATTTGCTAGCGGCTAGCTAGCCAGTGGTTTGTATGGTCGCTTTTTAGTGCGGGCGTCATTGGCCATCATAGACGTTTGTTGTGCCCTTGTCCACCTATGGATATTAGCCCCTTCATGCGAGTTCAACTGCACTTTGTTGCAAAGTTGTGCCATGTTTTTTCTTTGGGTTAGGATAGATTGGCTAGTTGGCTATTAGGTTATGTTCTGAGTGAAGGCTAAACTGCTTGGCTGCGTCCTTTAAGTTAGGTAATTTGTTGTTTCAGGCTGAAATGTCAGTCTGAATACCAAAAACAGGTCCTGGAAAACTTACCTTCTTCACACATTCTAGCGGTGGCGCTTTGATGGATAGCTTATTAACAACAACAATGATCCTTTAGAAAACCGTCTTAACAATCACCAAAGATTGTAGGTGTCGATTTTTGACGTTCACTGACGTGCATTTCACGAGAGAATCAGTAGAATGCCTCTCATAATTCCATGTAGTATGATTGATTGGCTACAGTGTCTTTGAGTAGTCTTGTGAGTTATATAGTCTCATATTGCAATGCATTTTGTCAGGAGATGGAAAAATATTAAAAGTAGTATATGATTATTTTACACTGAGGGAGACGGAGCTGAGCTCCGGCGGGGTTTGTTGTGGACCTGAGGAGGCGGAGCTGAGCTCCGGAGCGCTCCGGCCCAATTTAACCTCTGGTTATGGTAAACGTAGGTGATAAAAGTGCAAGAGACAGTTTTGTTGCAGAGTCCTGAGTGATTTAAGGGGGGGGGGGGGGGGGGGGGGATTTCAGCCCCATGTCAGACTGACGGAAATGGCTGGGGGGAGTGAGGGGAGAGAATTTAGCTTTCTGACAGCTTGGTGTATGAAGCTATCTCTGAGTCTGGTGGTGCGGCAACGGAAGCTCCTATACCTTCTTCCAGAGGGAAGGAGGCTGAACAGACTGTGTGCGGGGTGGCTGGTGTCACTCGCAATCGAGGTAGCTTTCCGGGTGAGGCGGGTGGTGTATATGTCTTTCAAGGAAGGGAGTGGGAGTGGGGCACCAATGATGTTACCAGCTGTAACTGCGTTGCAGTGCTTTCCTGCTGTGTTCAGTACAGCTACTGCCCCACACAGTGATGCAGCTGGACAGGATGCTTTCAATGGTGCCCCGGTAGAATGTGTTCAGGATTGGTATGGGAGCTTTCACTCGCTTGAGCTTGCGGAGGAAGTAGAGGCGCCGCTGGGCTTTCTTCGCCAGTGATGCAGAGTTGGTGGCCCAGGAGAGGTCCTCACTGATGTGCACCCCCAGGAATTTAGTGCTGCTCACTCGCTCCACAGCAGCACCATCGATGGTCAGTGGTGGGTGTTCAGTGTGGCTTTTCCTGAAGTCAACCACAATCTCCTTTGTTTTGCTGACATTCAGCAGGAGGTTGTTGTCTCTGCACCACGTGGTCAAAAGGTTGACCTCCTTCCTGTAGTGGGTCTCATCGTTCTTGGTGATGAGACCCACCAGAGTTGTGTCGTCCGCAAACTTCACCATGTGATTGGTACTGTGGGTTGTTGTGTAGTCTGTGAAGCGGGAGGTTGTTGCTGATGTTCAGGCTAAAATGAGGAGAACTGTCCATCAGCTCGGGCTGCTGTGTGGAGTGGGGAGTGTAGCAGAGCTGCAGACCCGACGCCTGATCCTGCTGGAGCCTGTGATGAAGGTGATGGAGGAGATGACAACAGCACTGGGTCAGATCACTGGAGATGACCTGCTGCACACAGAAGGCATAAAGAGCCTAATGTGGGATATGAAGAAGAACCAGAATAAACTACGACAACTTGCTGACACCAGAGATACTGGTCTATATAATGAATATTACTAACTTGCCATTCCCTAACTACATTTTTGTTAATCTCTATTTCCTCTAAGCTTGAAAATCTTTTGAAAAGCTCACAGAGCTTTATTTGACAAAGATAGGACTTGATAAACTATTTTGGATAAAATGCTTGCTTGTTTCCCTTTTGTTTAGATGCTTAGAGAGATGTGTATGAATGTAAGCTCAGCCTTCCTTAATTGAAAGTAGGCACTGCACTGCTCTGATGAAATGAGGACAGGATTGTAAGTGAAAAGGGAAAATAAACACATTTTAAAATGCTTTTCTTGGTGGATTAATTTTATGGATAAAAGAAATGCCTAATGGTTGTATGAGATGAGGAATGGTGTTTGTTGTATGTTTCTATACCTTTTTCTATACATTTTCGGAGACGAATAAAGTAATATGCAGAATGTCATTATATTCACAGTGTAAAGCTTTGCATTATTTGCAAATAAAATAAAGGTGCCACATATGATTCTATTCTTACAGGAACTCTTTTGCAGTCGTTCAAAGAACCCATACACAGAGAGTTCTCTGAAGAACCATTTCAGATTGAGTTCCAAGATGAACGGTTCTTCCTAGCACCCCATTAGCAAAGGATCTCAGAAGAACCAGCCAATCCAGTAATTAAAATAGCCACCATATGGTCTTAGTATATCCCCTACTAGTTTGTCAAAGAACCTAAATAAGTTCGCAGATGGTTATTAAAGATCTAAAGATATCACTTATCTAAACTTATCACAAACTAAATAGGCCTATCAATGCAATAATGGGAGGGCAGACAATACTTAGAAATGGTTACTTAAATAGCAAGTATATTTTTAAACAATTGAGAATTACATTATCCAGCCATCTACCCACACTCAAGTGCATCTCATTTACATCTAACACTAGGATCTCTAGTCTCTATGTAATTATCACTATTTAATTATCAGCCGAGACGACTCACATAAAACAGATCTCAAACACAATTTTTTTTTTTATTGACTCAGACTAGCCCTATCCCTATAACATATACAGGACCCTGCCACTCGCACACTTACTAGAACAAAAAATATATAAACATATCACACATGTACGTGCCTCTCTACACTGCAGAATTTATTTCAAAGTACTCCATCTAACATACAAATCTCTAAACAGCTTAGCTCCAAATTACCTCAAGGAATTAGTTGCCACCTACTGCCCACCAAGACCACTTCGTTCCCAGAGTGCAGGTCCCTTGTAATCCCAAGAATATTGAAAAGCACAATAGGAGGCAGAGCCTTCAGCTATCGAGCCCCCCTCCTTTGGAATAATCTTCCTGCTTCTATCTGTGATGCAGACACCCTTTCTATATTCAAATCGAGACTAGGGTTAGGGTTCCTCTTTAGTGCATCCCATAGTCATGAATAACGTATCCAAAACTCGTCACCTGTCGCAACATTCTTCACTTCTTGCTGGCCATGTTGTTGTGTTTAGCATGAGTGGGCTACAGACAGCGCATGTTGTACAGTGAAGGAGTGGGCTACAGACAGCGCATGTTGTACCATGAAGGAGTGGGCTACAGAGAGCGCATGTTGTACCGTGAAGGAGTGGGCTACAGACAGCGCATGTTGTACCGTGAAGGAGTGGTCTACAGACAGCGCATGTGGTACCGTGAAGGAGTGCCTTTACAGATTCTGGGTAGAGCATACGGTGCGTGTTGCAGCTGTCGCCATCCAGTTGTGCACTGCTATTGTATCCTGCCACCCTTACTTTGCTTGTATAACTAAAAATCCCCAAGCACCAAGCCAGCCAACATAACTAAACATAACTCATCACAACTAAACACATATAATTACAATTATAACATGTATGATTATTATATGATTATTATATTATTGAGCCCCGCTCCTGTGGATGGAATAATCTTCCCGCCTCCATCTGAGTAGCAGACTTACCTTTCCATCTTTAAAGGAGTCATCGGATGCCCATTTTTCCACAAGTTGACATAGTTCTGTTGTGGCGAGATTGAATCTCCCTACACCTTTCTTTTCAATCAGAAGACCGGAGACTGATTGCTGGAATCTGGAAGTTTATTATTGTAATCAATAAGCCACAATAAGGAGAGATCCATGGATTGTCTCAAAGTGAGTTTTATACCCTTATTCTCGGTGTGTCTTGTGGTTATTCCTGTATGGCTGTTTACCTGAACTACCTATCTAATATTAGCCTATATGTTTCCTTATATGAGCTCTTTTGTGAGCGTTACCCCCTCACGAGGGTTCTGTCTCCAAGGGCGCCTGGTGGGGCCCCTGCAAAGTCAATTATCTAGTTTGTAAATCTTTCTCTGTTCAGCCTATGTAGTTGTTAAACAAGGCCTTTCATACTGCTGCATGTATCTCTTAGTTTTAGAAAATATCCTACATATTCCCCCCTTTGTGTCGATTTGACACACCAAGCTTTTTCTAATGGTATCACAAACAGCACACACTATCAATACGCTATAAAGCAATACAAGCATATTTTACCAGCTATACAGCAAAGCCAATAGTTAACCTTATTTTAAACATCATGTGAACTTGAACACTCAATATACCTGTGATTATACTAACTTCCAATACTTCCTGTTACAATACAGTATTGTCTCACTAGGGAAATCCTAGTGGAGTTTACAAACATATCACAGACCACCGGACATTCCCAGATGGTCAAGGCACACAGTATAAAAGATACAACATATAAAAGCATATAAAAAGAAAAAACATAGATCCTCTGACAATGTATACAAACACACCAATTAAACTCATAAAAGGCATATTGCCGTCTGTATCCCATATCCCACAGACAAATTAGAGTATAGCACCACTATATATGGCAACCTGTGGTTAACCAAAACACTTTATCATCATGAAAATCATTATAGCAATAACATACAATCATCCCCAGGCAGTATTTCCCGGAGAGGTCTTCATGCATATAACGCAACTACTCTAATAATACTAAACTCTTTTCCTGTAGACCTATGTGTGATCCCATTATACATAGAACTACAGTAAACTAACCACTATCCCATCAGTATATGAATTGTCCAGTGTATGTATTCAGTGTGTGTTATGCAACTACCGATATGGCGAAATCTTCAGCTTCTGTAAGCCGTCGAAGGGCAGAGGTTATGGCTGGGTTTGACCCCACGACCATCCTGCTGGCGAGGCAAGCTAGCACTTAACCCTGACGTGTTATTTTCGCTTTGATCCAGGACTGATGTGGTCTGGTCACCCAGTTCCCACATGTCACCGTTGGAGTCAGGTTCGCCTCCTGACCCATCTTGTCCTTTGTTGCTAATTACCTGTATCATTTCAAGGGCTTCATCATTACCATAAGACATTGTTAAACCAATTTTGCTTTCATTTTTATCAACCATCACTGTCATCTGGGTAAACCGAGAAGCTATTGCTCGAACTGCAAGGGATCTGAAACAAGGAATAATACAACACACTATCAAACAGAATATTAATATGATGAGTGCAATAATACCAAGTACTGAAGCGAACCAGCCTCCCCAAGATCCAAACAGAGTTCTGAACCAGTCTGATAGTACAGAACCAAACTCAGGGGGACCTGCATTCTTTTTCAGCTCATTATGCAATTGGAACAGTTTATTCATTGCTATTGTGAAGTTTCCATTCGGCCCTGTGTTATTAGGAATAAAGGTACAACAGTAACTTCCAATTTTAGCACAAACTCTTCCCTCCTTTGCTAACATCCTGTCAAGTACCATTCTATTCTGCATTGCCATTCTTGAGGTGGCATCAAGCTGCTCTCCTAATGCTCTTAGTGCGTCGGAAGTGTAGTTAATGAACCTTTGCTGATTGTAGTTGATGTAGTTAATCCATTCTGTATTCTTGTTAAGCCCTATCCAGGGAAAGATAGACTCAAACCCTGCTGCTACTTCATCTCTAGCTTTGTATTCTTGTGGAATTCCCCTGGGCTGCCCTATGGCATTCAAATATCCCCCATATGCAAATGGCTTGGATTCCTCCTCACTTTCTTCCACGTCTCTTTTATACTTGAGATGAGTTTCCTCAAACCTGTCTCCTTCAGGTCCTGAGTTATCCACGTTAATGACTTTAGTTTGTTGCATTATGGCTACTCTCGCACATTTCCCTTTCCATTGCAGTGGTAAAGTATTTCTTAACCCCCATTGTTTCCCACAGGCCCACCATAGGTCTGCCAGTGGAACATCCTGTGAAAGATTAGGAAAAATATCAGCATACATTTGTTTTCTTTTATAGTCTAGGTATAGATCCTTGTCATTACAGCCGTATCTGCCATTCACACATCTGACTGGGACCAGTCCTCTCAACTCCCATATTGGGCTGTAGAACGTTGCATCTCCTCTTGTAAAGGGACCAGTCGTAACCATTGTCCAAGTCCTATTACAATTCCCCTCGAAAATACCCACATCCTCTCCTTCGAGTCTTTGATCTGTCATATCAAAACATTCAAAGTTGAAATGCTCTTCTACTATGTATTCATGAAATTTTTCCCAGGTCCGTTTCTGGCCAGGTGTGTATCTCTAGTTTACACGAATCCCGTAATGTGTATTCTATACCCTCTTTTATGTAAAAGGTCTTGTTCCTATATTCCAGATTTCCCATGTAAATCATGCATTCAAAAGGACTGTATGGATAAATAGAGCGGTGGTCTTTATAGTCCCAATCATGGTGAGGAGAATCCTCTGACCTCCAAGGCACTGGAATCACCACCTTTTCCTCCTGCGCCATTGAACATACATAACAGTTTTTTCCTGGTTTGACAGATTTAGCAGTGTATTTTGCCCACTCATACCAGAGATTGTTTCCTCTGGATACGATTCTCTCTGCCTCGTTAACTCCTCTCCCTTTCTTTGGAGGCCCCTTATTTTGTCCCACAGATCCACCCCTCCCTGCTGCTCTCCGTTTTCTAGGTTTCTTTATCTCACCCGGATTCTTGGTTTGGACCTCCACTTTGGTCTGAGCCATAGCAGGAGCAGTGGTCTGGACCTCACCAGGAGCAGTGGTCTGGACCTCACCAGGAGCAGTGGTCTGGACCTTCCCAGGAGTAATGGTCTGGACCTCACCAGGAGCAGTGGTCTGGACCTTCCCAGGAGTAATGGTCTGGACCTCACCAGGAGCAGTGGTCTGGACCTCCTCAGGAGCAGAGGTCTGGATCTTCCCAGGAGTAGTGGTCTGGACCTCATTCCTGGTCACCATGATGGTGAACGGGACTCTGAAAAAAGGGTAAGGGGTCATACTGATACCGGACTGCTCGTTCTGGGTGCTCATGGAGGGCTTCGGGATCGAGGGGCCTGAGTGATTGCCAAGGATGCTGGGGACCCGAAGCACCTTGTTGCTTGGTCCGGTCTTCCTTACGTTCGGTCGGGGAAGTGACACAATTACTATCATCAAACATATTAGGATCCCTATTATTGCCCCTACCAGACATCCGTTCCTCCACCATCTCATCCAGTAATCCTTGTCCAGAAGGATCCGGACCCTCACTTTCTCCTGTTCGACCGGCATGAGGCTGTCCTGTAGCAATAGCCTCTCCCTTCTCTCCTCCGGCCTGGGCAGAA
This sequence comes from Clupea harengus, assembly GCF_900700415.2. Lineage (NCBI taxonomy): Eukaryota > Metazoa > Chordata > Actinopteri > Clupeiformes > Clupeidae > Clupea > Clupea harengus. The sequence continues at coordinate 4,158,034 of NC_045165.1, forward strand.
CCTCCTGCATCTCCTCCATGTTGGTCCTGGCCATTGTGCTGGATCACGCCTGTCTGGTCCTTCTCCGGTGCTACAGCTCTGCAACAGAAGTTAAGGTGATGCCACACACTTGAACCTTGTACTCTCACCGCTGTTGGGGTAACCTGTGTCACCCTGTAAGGTCCCTCTCGTCGTTGCTGGAGACTTTTTCGTTTGAATTTTTTCACATAGACCCAGTCTCCAGGTTTAACCGGTCCACCTGCGTCCGCCTGTGGGTTGTTCACCGGTTCCTGCCTTTTTGCCTGTGTGTAAATAGTCTTGGATTAAATGGATTAATGACAATTGTTGTACATAGCTCCTAATTTCTCTTTGAAGTTGTTCCCGAGACGGGCCCTTGTCGTCTCCCCTGATTCGGGGTGTTGGCATGATCCGTCCTGTGAGCATCTCATGTGGTGTAAGATGTGTGATTCGATTCTTTTGTGATCTCATATGCATCAGTGCTATGGGTAAAGCATCCAACCAGTTAAGATTTGATGATGCACATATTTTTGCTATTTTAGCTTTCAAAATCCCATTCGCACGTTCAACCATTCCCTGACTCTGAGGATGATAAACACACCCTAACCTCCTTTTTATCCCCAAAGCCTGCATTATTCTGTTCCATGTCTTTTCCACAAATGCCTTACCATTATCACTTGAAACCACTTCTGGAATCCCGAACCTGGGTAATATTTCGCGTGTAAAAAATGTAATTACAGTTTCAGAGTCTGGTCCTGGACTAGGGCATGCTTCACCCCATCGTGAAAACCTGTCCACCACCACCACTACATACCTGTGTTTTCTGATTGTTTTTCCCATGTCAATGTAATCCATAACCAGATGTTTAAATGGACCCTCTGGCATTGGAATATGCCTTAGAGGTTTTGTTGGTATACCCTGTCTTACATTATAGGTATTACAGACATAGCATTGTGCTAATTTGTGATCTATAATTTCTAGTAGTAGGGTGACCAAAATCCGTCACTCAAAATTTTGTTACGTACAACCCCCCTAGCGCTGTGATCAATATCTGCGATCAATATGGCCAATAATTTGAGTGGAGCAACCACGCGGCCGTCGTGGGACCTCCAAACCGTATCATTGCCACATGTTGCCCCCCTATGTATCCATTTAGTCTGTTCCCACGGACCAGCATCCTTTTGCATTTGAACGATGTCTGCAATACCTATAGATGGTTGTAAACAGACTACTGGACCCTGGACATCAGGCAACCACGGTTCACAAGGCTTACCACGGCATAAACGACAGTCTCCCCTTTGACACATAGCACAACAGAAAGGATCAATATGGTGATCATGACCTAGCATAAACATTAACCGACACCATTTGCATCCTGATCCATCAGTACCAATATATGGACATAGTGAGGGACATGGCAAGGTGCTACCATCCCATGTCCCCTCCACTAGGACCGCAGCATGTGACTTATCAGACTGAGGTGGGAATTCAAGTTCTCGGGCCTTTAGTGCTGCTTCTTTCGCACTCTCATCAGCCTTCTCATTCCCCAGCGTAATATAATCACCCCCCTTCTTGTGTGCTTTGCACTTACATATAGCCAGGCGGTCAGGGCGCATCATGGCTGCCAAAAGTAATTGAATTTGCTCCTGATGTTGAATAGGAGACCCATCTGATTTTTTAAACCCTCGTTGCTTCCATTGCGCTCCGTACACATGACACACGTTGTGACTGTAAGCACTGTCTGTGTGGATGGTAGCTCTCTTCCCTGCTGCTAAGCTACAGGCTTCAGATAAAGCCTTCAGTTCAGCCAGCTGTGCGGAGCACGGCTGTTTACAAGGAATGCACATCACTGTAATATATTCCCCTGGCCTCAACATCTGCACCACGCTAAACCCAGCCTGCGTCTTGTTATCATAATGGTGACTTGAGCCATCCACAAAATAGATTACCTCAGCGTCACACAACGGTTCCCCCTCCAAATCCGGTCTGAGTTTGGAGAAAGTTACAGAGTCAGCCACACACCTACGGGCTTCCCTCGTAATCTAGAGGAACCCGATCTGCAGGGTTACACACAGAATTACAAGTTTTAACAGTCACATCTGGGCAGAAGGTTAAATCATAATATTTCAACTGCCTCTGTGCAGTGAGACAAAACCTCCCCTGTTCTGTAAGCTGAGAAATAGCATGGTTCGTATATATAGTTACTGGCCACCCCATGGTCACTCCCGATGCTTTAGTATAAGCCATATATACTGCTTCCAATCCCTGATAACAAGGTGAGTAGCCCTGAGCTACAGAATCTAGTTTGGAACAGTAATATGCTATGGCCTGTTTACATTTCCCCTGACATTGTGCTTGCATCAATACTCCTGTCATGTAAGCATCACACCCTTCTTCTTTCCTTACTGACGCATACAGAGCAAAAGGTTTGGTATAATCTGGCAATGCCAACGCTGGTGCTTGCTGTAGTTCACTTTTCACAAGATCAAAAGCCTCATTTTTACGTATCTGTACTTTACTTAAGTAAAAATGATAGTGCATACTTTTTACTTTTACTCCATTACATTTTTTTGCTACTATCTATACTTTTACTCCGCTACATTTCTACAATATGTGTTGTTACTCGTTACATTTTATGAACACAGTTTCGCCAAAATGTTGCCTACACAAAACTATGGATTGCGTTGCTGTTTTGGAAGTTTAAACCAATCAGGTGGCTCAATCAACTCCAATGATATCAGAGTGCGCTTTTGGCAGCAGCACTAGCGGTAGCTTTGCCTGTTACACCTGAACATTCAACAGACAGCCTGACTACTGCCTATTCAACATGGATCCAGAGTCGGCCTGAACTAAGCCCTCTGATATGAGCCACCCTTGGCCCTATTTAAAAGATATGTTCGAGTTCAAAGGCCCCAAGAATGACTCCTGGAGGTTTCAATGCGTTTCCCGTCTCCCTCAAAAAAAGGAGTTGCTAGCCTTCAATAATTCGCCCTCAAATTTAAAGTAGCATATCGAGGTAAGCAGAGTGATTGCTATGCTAAGTTAATGTCCCTGACTTTTGAATATTGATATATGTATTTAATTTGTTTACTGACATGATATTATAATGTTATCTAGCGAAATGCATGTTGACACACAGCAATAGCATCAAAAAACATGATTGTATCTTCATTATATATTTAACGTAGTGGTAAGATAAAGCTGGTAGGTTAGCTATGTCAAGCTAGCGTGCCTTGTTCTGTCCAGTCTTACAATTACATTTGTTTTTCATGTTCCACGTTTCCCTTTTTTACACGTTTACAATTAAATAAAAGATTTAAAGATATCACAAGGTGTCTTTATTGGTTTGGCTTAATGGTATTAACTTTGCAAATAATCCCTGGTAGATAACTTGTCATCCGCAGAATTGTAAGATATGGTGTGAACAGTATTACAGATGGTAGGCACAATAAGTACACCAACCTTTCCAATTAACAAATGTTGTTGCTTATAATTATTACTAGTAGTGACATCTGTAGAGGCATTTATTACCATTAGCTATTTCTTTATCAAAATGGCACAGCCTAGACATTAAGAGACGACCCATTGCGTGAGTACTTTTACTTTTAATACTTAAAGTAAATGTAAAAGTAAGTACTTTTTACTTTTACTTAAGTAGGATTGTTGATGTAGTACTTTTACTTTTACTTTTATCTTCCTGGGTACTTGTACTTTTACTTAAGTACTAAACTTCAGTACTTCCTCCACCACTGCAAAACACACACACACCCATAAACTTGAAGCACAAAAGAACACGAACTAAGATGGTTTCATGTGCAAGACTTACATGCTATTCCTCATATAATTCGCCTCCTCCTCATCCAGAGAGTCATGCTGCTCCTCTTTAGCAATGCTCAAGGAGTGCATGCTGTGAATATAAAACAAATCTAAATAAGTATATTCATCAACAAAACAATGCATTACGGTCGCAGTTGTAAGACGAACTCACCTAGATTCTAGCACACCAACCGCTTCGGTTTCTTTGCCCAACGGTTGAACACCTTGCATAGCGAATTCTAAGTCAGTCACAACTTACAATGTCCTGCATGGCTGGTTTAGAAACGCAGTTCTAAGATACATACCCATCTCGGTCGGACTCTTCTGAAATACTAGATACAGGCGGCGGTGGTGGCTGTGCATGTCCCTTGCTGGGAGTAGACATTCCCTACCGCTTTTGATAGAAAGAACCAATTCAGTATGTTTGCCGCTACATCTTTATATATGTTTTCACAAATCACGGCATTCAAGTCAGGTAACACACAAGTAGCATACTAAGCTAACGAAACATGAACCACAGACCAACTGGCTGTCAGGGAATGCTAACAGACAAAGTCAACTATCGCTAAATTCCTTGGAAATATCTGGAATATCCTGAGACTAGTGGAGCTTGGGTGGCAAGTTAGCCAGATAGCGATCACAATAACATTACAAAGAAGTGTATACGACGTTATTACTAGCTACTTGATTATTACTAGCATCAATGTCCAAGCGTGTTATAACAAGATGTCTGATATCGCTAACGAGATGTCTT